>NC_052054.1:116427349-116629849 GCF_903992535.2 Arvicola amphibius | reverse complement strand
TGCACTCTGTGTTTCTTGGGTCCTGCAGCAGAGACACTTCTCCCTCCTCAGACAGAGGCCATAAGGAGAAACCGCCAGCTACCCTGCCAGGCCCACAGTATTGTCCCAAGGTAGTTTCCTCTAAACATTGGGAGATGGTTCTGAACGCGGATCACCAGGCCTTGTGCCTGGGACGAGCTGATTCAGTACCTTGGGGCCTAGAATCAATATTCTCACAATAGCCTACCCTGAGGGGCTACACGCGCTCTTTCAAGTGTGGGAAACACTAAGATGAGCACTGGTCAGGGAGCAAGGAGGGCTGGACCTTGACTATGACCTCATTGACTGGGTCGGGTGGGGTCTATTCCAAATCTATTCTGGGCCTCATTTTCCCCAACAGCCAATGGGAACTTGATTCTCCAGCCTCAGATGCCCACCCTGGGGTTGTGCCTCCATCCTGTGTTGAGTCAGACCCGATTGCGGTGCCAGGTGATTGGGATTTGTTCCCGCAGCACCACGGTGGGGGAAAGTTGGGGGGCAGGGGGGCTAGGGCCAGACAAGGCTCTGGTGACACAGGCTGCTTCCTGCCCCCGGCTGTTTTTCCGCTGTCCAGCTAGACTGCTCCCTCATTGTCCCACCCTAACCCCAGCAGCCCCAAGCTCTTAATTCCTGACAGCTGCTATGGCTGCCGGCAGAGATGGGGGGAGAGTGTGCCATCAGCCTGCTGCTGTGCAGGCCACCCCCACCACCTGACAGTCTGGGGGCAAGAAAAGCACCTCCCCTCCAATTCTCCAAGAATGATCAATTCCTGGAATGGGCCCCCTTTGTCTCTGAGCCCAGAGGCAATGACAGTTCTCTTCTTAAGATGGGGGAGCGGGGTGGGAGGTTCTCTTCAGAGAGAGGGGGGCCCACGGGATGTGAGGGATGTGATTGTGTAGATTAGGAGACTTGTGCCCATTTCACGGAGGACCATGCCAAGCAAGTGGGATGCACTGTCCAGACCCAGGTTAGAGTCAGAACCAGAAGCTAGGGCCCCTGGTCTTTGGGCTCTTTCCCTGGTCACAGACACAGGACCAGGTTTCTACCAGCGGTGTGAGAGAAGGAAGGGACCCTGGAGTACTAGAGATAGGGCCTGTAGGACCAGATCCAGGACCAGGCACGTCTGAAACGTCCCTGGGCAACAGCAAGCTGCTTTCAGTGGAGACCACGCTGGTGCGGTGGGAGTCAGAAGAACTAAATCCACTTTAGCTCTTTGACTAATTTGCTGTTTGACCTTACATGAGTCATGGCCCTCTCTGGGCCTCCGTATTTTCTTGTGAAATTAAGAAGGGGGGGTGGATAAAATGTTCTGACCGCCTACTTTTGAATTAGAGGGTTCTCTAGTCCCTGCGCCCAGCTAGAGCCATCCTAAGGCATCTGGGTCTCAACAAACATTTACTAGAGTCTGGACCATTTTGCCTTCGGTAGCTCACCGACTAGATGAAGTGGGCGCCCTATTACTCATTTCGTAAAGGGACAGAGGGTGACTCCAGGAGCGACTTTGGAAAGTCACAGGGCAAGGCAGGGAGAAAGCCAGGGGTGGTCAAACCCCTTCCCCGGACCTCCACACGCACACCTGTCTCTCTAGGCAAGCTGGGGGAAGTCCCTCTCGAAGTTGAGAAGGCAAAACGGAGGGGCCGGCCTCTCCCCTCCAGTCCCGCAGGTGTGTGCTGGGGTGGGGTGGGACACTCCCCTGCAGCTGTGTTTCAGCTTCAGTGAGGCACATACACTTCAGGTTAACACACAGACCAGCACCCGGGTGCAGGGTGCCAAGAACCAAGACGCCAGTACCTCTCCTTCCTTCACCCTCTGCACACGCTCTCCCCCCCCTCCATCCCACACACACCGCGGACTCAGTGGCCTCGGGGACAGGAGCACTCCATCCCTGTCGTGACATCACTTGGGGTAGAACCCTTAGACACTACATGGAGGGGGGTGGCAGAGCTCCCCAGCCAGGACAGTCACTCACTCTCCAGGCGGTGGGGCTGGGCCAGACAGTACCGCCCCCACCGCGCCCGCCTTGCACACCCTCAGAAGCGCAGGCTCGCAGCGCGGCGCTGGGGGGGGGTTCCCCAGCACCTCGGCCTCGAGTCCCCAGCCTGCTGCACCTCCGCCCCCCCTTACCCTCTAAAGGCACCAGGAGTTGTCGCAAGGGGGCCTCGGGAAATTCCCTGGACCCTAGTGCCAGGAGGTGCCCGGTTCGCCCGCTCCCCATCCACCCCCCCCGAGGGCGGTGCCCGGGGGCGCTGCCCCATGGAGCGGGGAGGCGGGCGCCGTCTGCTGCGGGAGCCGTGACCTGAGTAGGAGCTGTGTGTCGCAGCCACCCCGCCCCTGCCGATCATGCGCAGGCGACCCTGGTTCGCCAGTCCCACCGGGCTGTGAGCCCCCCACTCCCGGCCTGTCAAGGCCCGCGCGCCATGGGCAGCGCCCACCCTCGCCCCTGGCTGCGGCTCCCACCCCGGCCTCAGCCGCGGCCTGAGCTGTGTGCGCTCCTGTTCTTCCTACTGCTGCTGGCTGCTGCTGTGCCCAGGTGAGCTCTCACCTCATGCTCCGCCCTCTTGGAGAGCTAGGACCCCCAGGCCGTTCCCAGTGCTCTAGCTGGGGAAGGGACCCTGGAGTGTGCTGTGCGGGGAGACAGGGTCACGGAAAAGTGCTAGTGTCCAATCAAAGTTAGTGATCTACCTCGGAGGAAAAGGTTGGACTGGTGACAGGATATGGGCAGTCCAGGGAGATAGGGCAGTGCCCAGGTGGGTGATGGTAGCTAGGACGGGGAAATGGGAATTTGGGAATAAGTGCCAGCTAGGAGTTCTTTCTACCCTGGGGGCAATGCACCCCCACTCCAAAAATAAGTTCAAATTGCCTCCTTCCACCTTGCGAACCATCCCAGACAGGAGCAGGAAAGGAGTTGAAGGGGTTTCCCCATCTCAGGTGGGGGTCAAGTGAGAGACTGCTGCTGAAAGGCAGTGCTGTGTGTGTGTGTGTGTGTGTGTGTGTGTGTGTGTGTTCCAGTAAGCTGGGTTGGGTAACCAGCAGTTTGCATAAATATATGTGTGACTATGAGAGTTTATGGGCCAATGTACAAGCATATGTGTGAATTTGTGTGTGTGTGTGTGTAACTGTATGATTAAGTGTGTAAGTGGTAAGTGCCCTGGTTTTCTGCTTCCTCCATAATGTGTGCAGAAGCATGTCTGAAATATGCCAATTGCTGAAGCATGGTTTTGGGGTAGGCTCCTGGGGCACCCTTTGAGGCATCTGTGCCTGGGATAAACTTCTAAAATACTGAGTGCATATATTTACCTTCGTGGGTGTGCAGCTGGGTGGATCGTGTTGGAGTGGATGGGGAGAGGCATGTATTCCTGGGCCCAAACTTAAGAACCAGGAGTTGGGGTAGAGTGATTATGGCCTGTGGGACAGAATGTGTGTTATTAAACAGGCCCTCACAGTCTCCCACAAAATGCTTAACCACCCCACCCCATATGCCTGCAGGTCAGCACCCAACGACATCCTGGGCCTCCGCCTACCCCCAGAGCCTGTGCTCAACGCCAACACAGTGTGCCTGACACTGCCCGGTCTGAGCCGGCGGCAGATGGAGGTGTGTGTGCGTCACCCTGACGTGGCTGCTTCAGCGATCCAGGGCATGCAGATCGCCATCCACGAGTGCCAGCATCAGTTCCGGGACCAACGCTGGAACTGCTCCAGCCTGGAGACTCGGAACAAAGTCCCCTACGAGAGCCCCATCTTCAGCAGAGGTAGCCCTTCCCCCTCAGGACCTGTACCCCAGAACCTGCTAGGTATCTCTAATGAACTCTCAAGGTGGCGCCTCCTTAGACCCCTGTATCTGCAAGCCATGTTTGCTTTCTGGTCTCAGAAAAGTATCTGGAGAGGTGGGGTGGGGGTGGTGGTAGGCAGAAACAGGGGTCAGAAGCCTCTCTAACCCTCTCTAACCGAGGGAGGCAGGGTCTATACCTGACTGCTAGATAAACAGAGGTTTATCCCCCTCTGTTCCATGCCTCAAGCTTCAGACTCAGAAAATATCCATAGCCCTTTCCTCAATTTGTGCTAAACTTGGTAAGCTTTGGTCAGGGTAAGGCTGGAGAGCCTGTGAGAGGTGAAGTGGAGAGAAAGAGAGAGAACTTCCTGTCACACAAGAAGGTGAGTGGCCTGCACTACTGCAGAAGCTCAGCCTGCTATGGATGCCACAGACCAGTCTGGGTTTCATTCTCATTGTCCCCCAAAGCCCTCACCGAATCAAAACCTTGGTGTGTGCCAGCTTGTGGACAGTGGCCCCTGCCCGCTTCCCCCAGTGCTCCGAGGAGCACTACCTGTTTTCTGTCCCCAATTCTGGATAACCCTGGCCCACGTAGACACTCCCTAGGAGGGCTGTGGGAGACAAGTAGTTTGGTCATTTCCTTCAGCTCCCACTGACCTAGCTGAGGCCTTGAATCAGGTCCCTGCGGCCAGATTGCAGCTTGGGTTTGTCTAACTGGATACAGTTTCTTCTCTCAGCTACTTGTCAGGGCAATGAGGGGACCTGGTAGCCCTGGCTCCTTAGGGTTTGAGCGATTCTAGTTGGTTGTGGAGGAGGAGGGGCGTAAACTTAGTGCCTCGGGGCTTCTGCGAGACCCATGCTTTAATGTGCCCCAACTGCAGAAAGAACGTAATCAGGATCCCCCCTTTCAGTAGAACCCATGTTTGCACCCCTTGGGCCCCCAAGTTAGGGGCCACCTCGTCCTCCCCCCCCCCCCCTCAGCCCCAGGCCGCTGCCCCGCCCCTGCGCGCTCCCTCCTGCCTCCCCCGCGCGCCTCGGGCGCTGTTTCTACCCGGCCAAGCCCAGCCCGACGCGTGTGGCGGCATGCAGCCGCGAACTAATCCCCGCGGGCCGCAGCAGACTGCTCTGCGCTGTTCTCTGTGAGCACTCCCCACCCCCCACACACACCTTGCCCCGCGCTATCCCTCTAGCCCCGCACAGTCAGATTATCCCTTCCTGCCAGCTGGGGGCTGCTGCAAGTGATCCCCTGCCCGCAGGCCTGCTCCACTCCCACTGCACGACGTCACCCACCCCACCACCCACTCCTCACCGCCCGTGCGCTCGCTGACACCAAGTGGCAGACAGGCCTCAGCATCTTCCAGGCTGCGGCTGGGCCAGGCCGGTACTCACTGCTTTCGAACTACCCTCTGCCACCCGGGGGTTGCTAGGTCACCTACTCTCCCCACAGATGCATTTCTTACTGGGCTCCTGCTTCAACTTCTGCACAGTGGTGGCTCCTGCAGGCGTTGAGGGTCTTTCCCCTGCTACCACCAGAGAGACGAGCCAGAGCCAGGGCTAGCTCTTCAGTCCTCTCCTCGGCCTCAGTGTTTCCCATTAGTCCTGTTGATCTCGCTAGCCTGAATCCAGGTGTCCCAATCTTACCGCTGACACCTAGTGAAGGACCTGGGGTCTTTGAAGGTTAGGGGAGAGTTTGGAGCCGCGCGGGTTTGGCGCAGGGCCAGGTGCTCTGGGTTCACCTGCAGTTTAATAAGCAGGAGGTGAGCTGGGAGGACGGTGGGGAGAGAGGTTAGGGGTGGAGGGGGAGACTTGCCAGGGCTAGCCAGGGCGGGGCGGCACCTAGTGCTGAGAGGGGGCGGGACTGCGGCTCCAGGTCTCCGTCAGCCAGCGGGGCAGGGCTCCTTTCCTTGGCCTAGGAACCCCGCCCTTCCTCAGTAGATTCTGCCCCCCCCCCATCCGTTGCAACACCTCATTTCTACCTCTCCCTCCTTAGTGGGGACGGCTCTGGGCTTTTGAAAAGACAGTTGCCATCCTCCCAACCCCCTTTGCCTCATCACCGCCCCTGAGCATGCCCGCCTATCTTGCTAGGTCCACCCTCCTTTGGGCTCATTTCATAGTCCATTTCCAGGTCCTCTTCTCCAGGACTCGCTAAATTTGAATCCCACCAAGCAACTCTTGGTGGAGGCTAGCCCCTGGCTATCGAGTTTCTTCCTCTATCTCGTCGTGATCCTTGTGGAGCCTGTCGACCTGGCTCGGGCTCCACACACACACACACACACACACACACACACACACACACACACACACCCCACATGCACACAGGCACACAGCTTTACTATAAGGGCTGACCCCTCTGATCTAGTCTGCTAAGGAGGCTCTTTTAAAACACATTCCGCTATACTTCATTTCAAGGACTACTGAGGGTGTGGGGGGGATTCCTTAGGTTTTTCTATGGCCATGTCACACTACCAGCAGATGGGTCTGAGGAAGGGAGGAAGGTAAAAGGTAGGAAGGGGGACAAACCCAGAAATATAAACAGGCTTTACATGGCCTGCAGACCGGAATGGGGGGGATGGGGACAGGAACAGGAGTCTCCAAGGGGCTTGACAGAGTCAGGGGAAAAAATGTTGTGAGAGGGCCTTAAAATCATGCTAACTTCTTTGCCCAGCCCTAAGGGCAACAGTGATGTAAGTGACCAGGCCACTGGTACCCTCAGCATCTTGTACTATGAACGCAGACAGGTTGATGACTGCCTGGGTGCTGGACATCACATCTATTAGGGGATGAACAGAGGACTCCTCCATCAGGCCTTCAGGAGGTGAGGACCAGGAGATTTGATTGTAGGAGGTTCAGGGGGCCTAGGCTTAAGTCCTAGCATGACTAAAGGAGAGTGTGGTAGATTCACAAAGCTGTCCCGGGAGGGAGCTGCCATGGTTAGGTGCTCCTGGGCCTAAGACCCAGCCACATTGGGAATGAATGGAAAGAAGGGGCCTGACATCCTGCGATAAGCCAGGGTCCCAGCCCAGGAAAAACTAGCAGTATAAGTAGCCAGAGCCTGCAGTGCAACATTCTGTAGTGCAGCATCCTAAAACATTGTTTCAGAGAGTATAGTTTTAAAAGCAGGCATCTAGGCTCTGGGGAATGTAGTGGCACTCAGATAGGGAAAATGAGGCACAGATAATCATATCTCAGGGTCATCTAAAGTCCTAGTATTTTGATGACATTATAATAAATTAGCTAACATGTATTAAGCACTTAGTATATTTGGGGCATTATACTAAAACACGGTATCCATGGTTTAGGGTCCTCAAATGGTCCCCACTTGGTAGGTTCTATTATTATCTTTACAAATGAAGCGAAGAGAGGTTGGGTGATTTGTTATTGGTCATACAGTTTATAAATGAACAGGAGAGCCAGGACTCCACGCAGTCAGAGCTCCTGCCCAACCCTCTCCCATATGCATTTGAACTACAAGATCAATGCCCACCAAACCCAGAGGTGAGCTGTACTCCAAGTACTCCAAGAAGTAAACACACACACACACACACCTATGTTTGAGTAAACACACCCACTCTGTATCATGCCTAAGTGTTCCCACATGCACAGCACAACAGCACAGGACTCCCCCCCAACTCCCGCCACCCCAGGCTTGGGAGCATGCATAGATGGTTTGCAAGGAGCGAATGGCGACCAGACCTTTATTCTTTCTCCTCCCTCTTTGACTTGAATGGGCAGAGCCTAAGCTTTTCTGGCCCTTCCTTGTTCCCCTGGCCCCTAAATCATCTTCCCTTCATATTCCCCTATCCTCCAAGCCTACTCCCCCAGCCCCCTTTCTGGCCGTTGGCTGCGGCCTATAGTAGCAGCTGACTCCACTTAGATGCTGGCAGTCTCTGTCCCAGATCAAAGGCAGGGCGGCTAATTGTGCATCTTAACAAGCCCCCCCCTCCTGCTCCGGGCAGCCCAGCTGGCCATGGCCCCACCCTTTTCCCCCTCCAGCTGGCCAGATGGCACAGTGCCTGCATCTGCCCAGACAGTTGGGGCCAAGACCGAAACTGGGGCCCTGAATGGGATCTGGGGCAGACCCAGTGGGCAGGACTTCTCTGAGCATGGATGCTTAGAGCACAGAGTGGCCGTGCATGCCCTGGTCACCTCCACACGTGGCTGTGACAGCTGTCAAAGGCATGTAGTGGGGAGTCATCTTAAGTTGCATGGGGTTTAGAGTTCCTTAAGGTTGTGGGTTATATTTTTCTGGATTCTTTCATGCCTGTCTTCACCAAAACCTTAAAGATGTAGGTGCCCCTGAATACCCTTCTAGACTCGATGCCAAGTCTGTACAGAGTCATAGGCCTGGAAATTGGGATATCTGGGTTTCTTTCTCAGCAGGAAGACTCAGCTGGAGCACATGTCCCTCAGTAGAAAACTGGTGGCCCTGGAAGGTGAAAAGAGCTAAGTGGGGGCTTGTTCGGCTCTGTAACCTCTGTAGCCTTGGGATTTCCCAGTTTGCATAGTGTGTGTGTGTGTGTGTGTGTGTGTGTGTGTGTGTGTGTTTGGTGGTGTGTGTTTTGGGGGTCGATGTTGAGGTCTAGACGGCCTCTGGAGGTCTGAGTATTGCCATGTGTCGTAAAGTAGACAGGTTGATGACTCTCCCAGCAATAAGAGACATGCTTAGAGCTCTGGAGATAAAAGGCAGTGGATAAATGCAGGGTGCTTGTCCAGGAGTTTTGGGTCTACCCTCAGGCTCCACCAGCTCACAGCAGTTTCTGCTCCCCTGAAGCCTGTGCCAAGTTCCAGGAAGCCCTTTGAAGGCTGCAGATCAATCTTCATCCCTTCCTGTTTGGTCCTAGCTGTACTCCTTACAAAACAGAAAAATGTGACCAGGATGTCATGAGCTAGAAAGAGAAGATGAAGAGGTAGAATCTGCTTCGCAGTAGACTTCCACTAATCCAAATGATTTGCTCTAGACATGGGTCATGAGCGGCTAGGCTCTGTCTTTGATCAGGGTGAAACAAAAAAATGATGTAAAAAATGTAGCAGAACTGAATGAGATCAGACAGCAAGAACACTCTCAATAACGGAAATGTTTAAGTAGTATTTGTTATAAGTGTGACACCATTCCAACTTCAAATTTAATAACTTGTTCAATTCTTGGAGGAAACAACTAGCGAGATAATGATAACACTTGTTTGCAGGGAGGGAAACTGAGGCACAAAGAGATTAAGTCTTTTGGCCCAGGACTTACAGTTATTAACAACTAGTCAGTAGAAGATCCAAGATTGGAAACCTCGGCACTAATCAGAAATCAGATCTTAGCTGATCAAAACCCATGAAATCTTTATTGTCATTTGTCTGAGCACAAAGAACTTTGGATGCAAAGAGTGAGGTTTAGGGCAGGAATGGGCTAGGGGTTATATATGGTCCCCTCTGGGAGACCGGAGGCTTTGTCCTCCCTGTCTTTGATGATGGAGTGGGAGGTTCCTGTCTGTTTCTTCTGAACCTCTGGTTTCCTTAAGGCCACCACCCTCCCGCCACATTCTGGGTTTCTTCCACAGGGATCTATGGCACAGATGGATTCTTCACCTTGTGAAGACAGTTCTTCTGGCTTCTCTCATTGCCTGCTCTCTTTAGGGTCCAGAGACTAGTCATAGGCTTGTACTAAAAGCTGCTTCTAGCTAGTGCTTTCTCAATGGGGAATAAGCAAAAAGTAGCCTTTAGGTCTGAGAGCTGGACCTACCTCTTGGGATAGACCTCTCCTGGTACAGGTCCAGGGCTCTCTCAGGAGGTGGCTCAGGCTGGGGCACCCAAAAGGAAAACAGTACAAACAGGCACCAGGCCAGGTTAGCACATCCCAGGGCCCTGTGAGTGTCCCAATCAGAGAGAGTTCTTTTGCCTTTTAAGCCTCTAATGAGAAGCAGAACCTGTCTTCCCACTCAGTTTGCAACCCTGCCTGTTACATGTCAGACACCACTTAGGACACTGGGGTCACCTGCACCAGCTTCAGAAGTTACCAGCAGGCCCAAGACAGAATGAAGGCAGGGTGGCGGGGATATGAGAGGGTACTCACTTTCAGTCAGGTCTTGTGTGCCAGGATAAAAACCACCAGGAGGGAGAGGGTTCCAGGCAAACCTAAGATGAGCACACCGCGCTCATCTTAGGGGTAGGGCAGATGACCTTAGCCTGCTGCCCACTGGCATCTCCTGGGGGATGGAATTCCATCACTTGTAATTTATTGTTTGGGTTAAACATCACCTTCTTTCTTTCTCCAGGCTATTTTAAAATTGCAGATATTACCGGAATGAAGGCAATAGATTAAGTGCCTGATCTGAAAAAGAATGTGTTTGCAGGGCACTTTCTGCCCTGGAGAAAAGATCTAGACATACAAATCCCAAGCTTGCTAAGGGGTGTCAATGACAACCAGAAGGGAGTGCAATTCCTGCCCCCCATTCTTTTTATTTATTTATTTTTTTTCTGCCCCCCATTCTTTTACATCCCCTTTGAATCTCATGGCATGCCAGCAAGTTATCCACACCCAACTATATCCCCAGTCGTTTCTACCATGTTTTCTTGGTCTCTTGTTTCGGGTTTTCTTTTTCCTTAAAGATTTATTTTTATCTTAGGTTCATTGGTATTTTGCTTGTGTGTATGTCTGTTTGAAGGTGTCAGATCCCTGAGGAACTGTTGCAAACTGCACATGGGTGCCGGGAATTGAACAGGGCTCTTTAGAAGAGCAGCCAGTGCTTTTAACCGCTGAGACATCTCTCCAAACCCTTGCCACAGGTTTTCGAGAGAGTGCTTTCGCCTACGCCATAGCAGCTGCTGGAGTGGTGCACGCAGTGTCCAACGCGTGCGCCCTGGGTAAACTACAGGCTTGTGGTTGCGACGCCTCCAGGCGTGGGGACGAAGAAGCCTTCCGTCGGAAGCTGCACCGCCTGCAGCTGGATGCGCTGCAGCGCGGTAAAGGCCTGAGCCACGGGGTCCCAGAACACCCTGCTCTGCCCCCTGCCAGCCCTGGCTTGCAGGACTCCTGGGAGTGGGGTGGCTGCAGTCCGGATGTGGGCTTCGGAGAACGCTTTTCCAAGGACTTTCTGGACTCCCGGGAGCCTCACAGAGACATCCATGCACGCATGAGACTCCACAACAACCGTGTCGGCAGGCAGGTGAGATTCACGGTCATGTTCCCAACTGCTAATCGGGCTCCACATCCGCTCGGGGTAGTTCCCCCCACTTCTAGGAATCACACTACTTCCCCTGTTCAGTAACCTTACAGCTGTCTCTTAATTCAGCCAGCAACATGCCGTGGGGACCCCTTCTACTGTGCGCTGGAGCATCGCAGAGGGCCTAGCGGTACAGAACAACTTGCTCCTCCCATTTTCTCTGCTGACCAACAGAGACGGGAGTAGGCAGGCATTCAGGACCGGGACTGCCACAGCCTCCTCCCCTGTAGAGGCAGAGCTTGAAGATGACCCGTCATGTACCCCAGCTCTAAATGTCTCACAGCCCTAGGAGTCTTGAGCTTTCTGTTCCGTCTGCCAGCAGGGGACTCTTGCCGACTGAGGACTTCTATGATAGCTTCCACCTTCTTTCTCCTTTTTTTGGAATGCTCACACTACCTTAAAGTTCCTTCGTGTAAAAGTGACACCAGTGATAATAATACACACACAGAAGGGAGGAAAAGCATAGTAGACTGAATTGATCAAACCTTATTTATGCGTTAGTAATTTGTCCTGAGCTATCAGCCTGCCTACTACTTACCCATGGAAGTCAACATTCTTAGTGCTCAGGTATGGAAACCTATGCACAGAATGACTGAGAAACGTGCCTGAGGTGGGACGTGGTAGTATCTCCAGTCAATCTCCTATCTCCATAGTACTTTTCCCTTCCTGGCAGTTCCATCCCCTTCCTCCTCTTTACCCTTCTGCTCAGCCCAGTTCCTGACTTCTTCTCCAAATACTCTTTTTTTCTCTTGGCCTCTGAGCCCGCCCCAGTTCCTTTCGCTCCCTCCAGTTGATTCAGCCATTTCCATCTTGGCTTCAGGTGAAGGTGAACTGAGACATGCTTACCCTCAGGTCCCATGCAGCTCCCACCCAGCCTTACCCTGTGCGTGGGGCTCCCTTTCCCAAGCTCCTGACACCACCCCAGCCCAGACCAACAGGGCCTCCTCCTTGTCCTTGTTAAAGTGGTTAATTAATGGCTGCAGCCTGTGGGAAGCAGATGTGCTGGAGCTGTTGGCCTAGGGAAGCTTGGGGGTGGGGCGGGGTGTGTGTGTGTATGGGGGGGGGGTTCCCACGTGGTGCTGACACCACAGGCTACACTTGTGGGCTATGAAGCCCTTCAATGCCCAGAGCAATAGGTTCCCTCGCTTATGGCCTTTGTGAGCAGTTTTGAAGACCCCAGATCCTTCCTTGCATTCCTTAAAAGTCCTTGCAATGGGGGTTGTGGGGAATATGGGCAACTTCCAGTGGGGGTGTCTATAAGGGTTCCACTAAGGGGTACTTTGGGAGGAGATTGTAGAACAAGTTGAGCACTGAGTGAGTGGCAAGTGGGCTTCCCTTTGAGACCTGGGAATTAGTCTGCTCCCAAAGGGCTGACAACTCGCCAATTGCCAATTGTCCGGGTTCTGTTCTGCAGTCAGGGAATGCTTCAGCACCTGCTGTCACTCAGTGTGAAGAGAGTAAACTCGAGTTGGAATAAAGGCAGGAGGATGTCTCCTTAGCTGCCATCTTCTCCCCTCACCTGGTTCCCTGCAAAAAGCTGCAAGGCACAGCTGGGGGGCTGGGTGGCAGTGGAGGGGGCCTTTCCTCACTCACCACCTGGAGGGAGGCCAAAGGCTTTGGGGTTGGGAGGTAGGTGAGCAGGCACCTCCTTGCTCCAGGGAAAGGAGAGGGAATTTCCCTGAAGATTTAGGATCCCCAGGGCTCAGGAAGCAAGAACCCCCAGGCCCAAGGGCCCCCTTGCAGTTGCTAGAAAGGCTGGCGAGGAAGGAAGGAGCTCGAAGAAGGGAATTCCCCCAGAGCCTAGCCAGATGGGAGGTGGGTGGGAGGGGTGCAGGAGAGCCTGAAGAAGTTCTGAGCTCCAGATTCAGACCTCAGTATTTGCTTCTGTACAATGGGAGCCGGTTTCCAGCCCCTGTGGCCGGGGAGGGTTGGGACACTGGATGCTAGCTAGTCTTATCCCTCTCGGTGTCTCTCTCTGTAGGCGGTGATGGAGAACATGCGGCGAAAGTGCAAATGCCATGGCACCTCAGGCAGCTGCCAGCTAAAGACGTGCTGGCAGGTGACGCCTGAGTTTCGAGCAGTGGGGGCGCTGCTGCGCAATCGCTTCCACCGCGCCACGCTCATCCGGCCGCACAACCGCAACGGTGGCCAGCTGGAGGCCGGCCCCGCGGGGGCACCCTCGCCGGCTCCCGGCACTTCAGGGCTGCGCCGAAGGGCCAGCCACTCCGACCTTGTCTACTTTGAGAAATCGCCAGACTTCTGCGAGCGCGAGCCGCGTCTGGACTCGGCGGGCACCGTGGGCCGCCTGTGCAATAAGAGCAGCTCTGGCCCGGACGGCTGCGGCAGCATGTGCTGTGGCCGCGGCCACAACATCCTGCGCCAGACGCGCAGTGAGCGCTGCCACTGCCGTTTCCACTGGTGCTGTTTCGTGGTCTGCGAAGAATGCCGAATCACCGAGTGGGTCAGCGTCTGCAAGTGAGCCGACCCAGGCTCCTCTGGGTCTCAGGAAAGGTTCTCCACCTGGTGCCTGGCTTCTGTTGCTAGCGATCTGGGCCAGGCAGCAGCATCTTTGGCTTCTGAGAGAGGTGGTTGGCTCTTCCTCTTCTCAGGATCTGCAATCACCAAACGGTCCGGACCTGACTGACACCCACTCTGTGGGTTCTCCTCTTTCAGCTCCTAGCTCAGACAGCTGGGGGTGATGTTGGAGACTGCCCCACACCATAGGATATGTCACCAAAGCAGCCCAGCCTGACAGACCTATCTCCTGTCATTTTTCTCCCCTTCTCCACTGAAGCTGATGCGCGCCGGGCAGGGGGAGCAAACTAAAATGAAGAAACACGGAAAACCAGGCTGAAGTGATTCTATAAAGGCCCAGACACCCTCCTGTGAAGGCTTCTGCCCCTATCACTCATTTGACAGATATTTATTTTGCACTCTTTGTGGCACTCTTGGGGAAGAGAAGCCTTCTGGAGTTTACAGGCTTACTAAGGGAGTGGGCAATAAACCAGTAAACACACAAACAAGGTTATTCCAGGCAGTGTGTGGGCTATGGGGAAAATCAAGCATGGCACTGGGTATACATTGATTTGTGGGGAATGGGGCCCTTTCCTCCAAAACTAGCAGCCAGGGAGATTTCTGAGTTGTGATATATACAAGCTGAGACCTGCAAGGTGAGAAAGAGTCATACAGAGACGGGGAAGGGCTTTGCAGACAGAACAGGGACCCAAATCTCTGAGGGGAGAGAGACCTCTACCTATTGGAGGAGCAGCAGAAATCAAGAGGTAATAGGAGAGACTGAAGATTGGGGCAGCTGGGCTAGGAGCTGGGCTTTATTTAAGAAGAATCTGCAGAGAAGAGGCAAGAAGTCTTAAGCAGTTGTACTTTGATTCTCTTATGGGGATCTGGCTGAAATGGAGACAATCTGATAGCCAGAAAGCTGGTTACGGTTTACTGGGACTAATACCTAGCCCGAGCCTGGACTGGATGACAGCAGTCTGGGTGTCTAGAAGGAATGGGATCCAGGGATCCAGAGGCCTTCGTGCCAGAACTTTAACCGCCCACTTTGTACCCGAGCCCTTTGCCACAAGCCAGGACGAGTGGCTGTGCCCAGCAGCAGCCGGCAGCAGAGACAGGCGGCACTCTGGGAAGAGTGATCCTGGGCAAGACCCAGCTCAGCCCAGCCTAGTGCCCCAGGGAGCAGGTGGGGCCAGGAGGTGCGGCTGGGAATAGGGTGGGGGGGGAGGGTGACAGACTGCTGTCTGGGGCCAGGCTCTGTAGTCCAGGCAGGAAAGCAGGGGGAGGGTAGGCAGCTTTCCTGAGCCCCCCATTGAGCCACAGCTCAAGGGGTCACGTAGCAGAGGTTAAAACTCCTCCTTGATTTTATGCTCCCGCCAGGACACTCCTGAGCTGGAATTTGGGTTCATGCTTGTATTCACTTAGGTTCAAGTCTGAAGACTTTCTAGAAGAGACCCTAAGGATCTCAGGCAGAGCATAGTTTATCTACCATATCTAGGCCCACTGATCAGTTAGTGACCTTACTGGGTACCTCCATATATCACCCAATGGCATCCATCTTGACAAACCAAGCAGGGAAAAAGTCCATTCAAAAGGGCAGTTTACACAGACACCCCCCCCCCAATTTTCCTTGCCTTTATCCCTTGAGGGGGTGACTCTGGAACATTCTCCTTTTGGCCCTCCAGTTGGGAGACTGGGCCCACTAGGTAGCTCCTGGCTCCCTGGCCTCTAACTGTGCCTTTCAGCAGCTCCTAGGCATGCCTAGGGACATCAGGACCTCCCAAGTGCCCCGTTCTGCTGCTTTGGTGGAGAAGAGGGGGGTTCTCAACCCATCCCCCCAAAAACAGTCCCACAGGCGGGTGGGTGAGTGTCTCTGAGGGAGGAGGGGTAGGCAGGAGCAGGCAGACAGACACACCTGCCTCATTCCTTTCCTCTTGTTCATCCTGGAGAGAACTGTAGGGGCTGGGTTCCCCCTTCTTCCCTCCCAGCCTAAGGAGGAAGAGACGTGTGCAGGGGAAATTGGAGGATGAAGGGATATAGTCTCAGGTCCAGAAGCATCCACTACAGCATTAGTCTTGACCTCTGGCTTTCAGAGGTTGCGGAAGGAGACTGGACGTGATTGTTGTAGGATGGAGTTTGGGAATAAGGTGGAACAGCACACTGCAGAGCAGGCTGCCAGGACTGAGGGGAGGGCTGAACAGGGCAGGGGGCCGGACACTGAGCTAGGAGAAGTTCCGGTGGCAGAGTCTGATGTGTGCTTGTGTGACCTGTAAAAGTGGGAAAGGTACAGTACTAAGTGACCACTCAGTCTCTCTGGTCTGGATCAGAAGCTGAGTCCTGGGACCAAGGCTGGGTCCATAACAGCAGAGTGCCCCAAGCGGAGGGGGGTAGGTGATGGAGGTGGAAAGATGGGTGCTGGGCTTATGTACATTGGCTGGTGGAAAATAAGTGGAAATGGGAGAGGGTGGGCTGGAGAACTTGGGGCTCACCGGAGGTGACCAGGGATCATTACAAGGAAGAAAAGACCTCCCTGTGCCCATACACCTTTGACCTTTGACCTGAGAAAACAATAGATCATTTCAAGGACAGTACTAAGTGGGGTCTATCATTCCCCCAAAAGAGGGAGGTAGGGAGCAAACAGCAAATGAGTCTGGTGGACTGGAAGGGGACAGTGCTGGGGTTAACGGTCAGGAAGAAACAGCTCGCTGGAGTGTGATGAGAACCCAAGCATCTGGCTTTTCAGTTGCCCAAGGGGACCTAAAGGGGAAGGGCATTCAAAGACCAGCTTGCCAGCTGCAGAGTACCTGGGTGAGAAGCGAGGTCAAAGCCATCCGTCATTCCGGAGCTCCCTCCCTCTCCGTTTTCTGAATTAACGCGCCCCCAGCTAGCCTCTGGCAGGGGGCCTTCCACTCTGGAGAGAGGCCAGGCCCCAGCCTCAGTACCCCCCCTCCTCCCTCCCCACCCCCCTCTCATGTGGTTGCCGGCAGCTGCTTGCGGTCGCCCCATCCCTTGCGCTCAAGGCACGGGGACTTTCCAACAGGGGAAAAAATGACTTAATGAGAGTGGGAGCCGGGGGCGGGAGGGACAGGTCCCTGTAATCACAGCTCCACTGTGGGGCCTGAGTACCTCCCGGTCCTTCCCCAGCTTCCTGCTGCCAGCACCCGCCTTGGCTTTCTGTTGGGGGAAGGGGACAGGTTGGCGACACGGAGATCCCTTTTCAGATGCCAAGCTCTCTAGGACCCTTGGGCTGCCTTTTTTCCCTGTGCAACCGAGGACAGAACCTGGGACACCCCGGGATCCCTCTTTAATACAATTCAGAGTCCTTTGCTGGTGAATTAGAAGAGTAAGGGGCACCGAAGAGAACCCTTTGCTGTTTCGAGACTGCGCACTTCGCAACGTCCCCGGTTACTATGGCAACCAGGGCAGCCGAGGTGTGTCCCCGGGCCTGGGAGGTACCCCCCTTTCTCGCCGCCCGCGGGGCCAGGCCCCGCTGCTGTGGTGCGCGGGGGTGGGGGGTGTGCCGTTACCATGGCAAGGGTGAGCTAGGAGGGCACATTCTTCCCCAGGGTGGGAGCGCCCTGGGGACACGAGAAGGGGGGTGACGGGGGCGGCAGAAAGGGGAGCAGAGGATGGTCAGAACAAGGGAGGAGTCTCGGACAAGATGAACTAGGGTTTCTGAAGTTGGGGCGGGAGAGTTTGGAATCTGCCCTCTCCCCTACTCCAGCTCTTCTGAGGTGTCCCTCTCTTTCTCCTGCACACTTCTTGGGGTTCACAGCCTCTATTTCTAAGAAAGGGACTTCCAATAACCAACCAAAACCCTTTTGGCTATTCCATGTCGGATACTTGGAACTAAGAGGCCTGTCCCATTCCATTCCCAGTAGTGTTGAAGCCCATACTGCTAGCCACTGCCCTGAAATTAAGCCCCTCGCCGGTCCCTGTGCCACCCTCCTAGGCTTCTGCCTGACCCTGTCCGCTGCCAATTGCAGCTTTGCCCAGCAGGATTACCTAGGAGACCCAGGAAAGGCCGGGGTGGGGGTGGAGTGGGGGTTTAGAACATCAGGCAAATAAAGACTTTGGTATCCTGGGGTGTCCTTGACCCCCCAGGGTTCCCCCCCCCCCCTCTCTCTCTCTCTCTCTCTCTCTCTCTCTCTCTCTCTCTCTCTCTCTCTCTCTCTCTCTCTCTCTCTCTCTCTCTCTCTCTCGCAACGTCTGGGGTCCAAGGCTGTGTGTACTTAAAAAGTTCAAGGCCCTTAAGACCTATTCTTTTTTCCACCGCAGGCTGCCGCGTGGGTCTCCTCTGGCTCCACGCCCTGACCGATGGACTCAGCTTGGTCTTGCTGAGCCAACCACAGGGCAGCCTCCAGCAAATAACTGATGTTTTGTGGAAGTCACAAAACGGCGCCCCCTTTGGGCAAGAGGGTTCCCCTTTTCTGTCGGGGAAGGAAAGCAATCAGGGAATCTGCAGAGAATCGATATTGGAGCGTATTGCAACCACCCTGTCCCCTGCCGTTCCTTCCTGATCTTCCCTGCGGGTTAGTCTGCAAGGGCTTGAGTAAAGCTTCGCGCCTCCCGCAGTCCAGCTACTCACATCTGGCGGGCAGCTGGGAACCGCCCACCGCGAACTACTGAGGACACGGCGCCCTCTGTTGGTGATGATTGGCGACGCACCAGGGCCTGTGCCTGGTGCCTCTGCGGCAGAGGATCCAGGGTTTCACTCCTGATCTGTGGTCTCAGGTTCCATTCATTCCACGTCCTTTGCTTGCGGGAAAACCCCACCCTCTGGCTCGCTTAGTTCTAAAATGGTACTCTGCGGGCCTTTAGCTTCCTGCTCGTCACGACCGGTTTTGCTGATCCTCTGTTCTGCGTGCACGTGTGCCTAAAACACAGTCTAGTGACCTAGCTTCTCGGAACTTCACAATGTCACAAGCGCTGACTTCAGGTTCTGTGATCCATGTGATCCATGTCCCACGATCACTCCGGGCTTAACGTAAAAGTCCTAAATCAGGAACATAGTTACATAAATAATATACATTTACTTAATGAAATTCCTTGCTGTGTCCTTTAAAATGGGGTTGTTGAAGAATATTTAGTGTCTGCCATTTAGTGATTTAGTATTTGCTCTATACTGGGAAAGGATAGATTAACAAAAAATAGCACGGAACAAGGTTGCTCTTGTAAGAAAATCCGACAGGCATCCAAGAGCCGAATTATTTTGGATGAGGAATTATAAGTGGTTTAAAATTTGTTCACGTTTATGTGCATTTTTCATTTGTGTTAAATGAGCCTATTTTATTTGATCATATGATCATAGTAATGATTCCATATACTGAATGTTTTGATCCAAAAGTCAGAATCGCATTATAGTTTTCAAAAGGTGTTAAAATACTCTAGAAGTAGAGGCAGGTAGATAGATATCTGTGAGTTCAAGGCTGGCTGGTTTAAATAGCTATACAGCCTAGGTCAGCCAATGCTACATAGAGAGAGACCTTGTTTAAAAAAATAAGGGGGGAGTTTAAACCTTAAAAAATGAATTATTCTGTAGGTGCAGTGGCCCACAGAGTCAGAAGGGCATCAGTTCTTAGAAGCTGGAGTTACAGGCAGTTGAAACCTGCCCAGCAGGAGTGCTAGGACCCAAACCCAGATCCTCTGGAAGAGAAGAACTTGTTACTAACAACTGAGCTCTCCAGTCTCACACCGTGTTATCAAAATATACCAGATTTTGAAAAGAGTCCTTGTAAAACTAGGAATTGGGAGACCGGAACTTCTAATAAGAACTAGTCCAACCTGGTGGCAGTGGTGACACATGCCTTTCATCCCAGCACTTGGGAGGCAGAAGTTCTAGGCCAGCCTGGTCTACAGGGTGAGTTCCAGGACAGCCAGGGCTGTTACACAGATAAACCCTATCTTGAAAAACAACAACCAACCAACCAACCAACACACAAACAAAAAACTATTATGATTATGTTATTGGGATTTTCTTTAAAAATCCAGAAGTTTGTGGGCCTGCAAGGTGCCTCAGAAGTTAGAGAACACTGGCTGCTCTTGCAGAGGATCTGAGTTCAGTCCCTAGAACCCACACAACCATCTGTAACTCCTAATTCAGGGGATCTGACATTCTGCTTCGGCCTCTGTGGGCCCAGACATGCACATGGTAAACATACATGCATTCAATCAAAGTATTTACACACATAAAATTTTAAAAAATCTACTTTGTGTGTGTGTGTGTGTGTGTGTGTGTGTGTGTGTGTTTTAGGTAGGGTTTCTCTGTGTATCCCTGGCTATCTTGGGCCTCAGTCTGTAGACCAGGCTGGCCTTGAACTGCCTCTGTCTTCCTACTTCTGGGATTAAAGGTGTGTGCCAACATCCCAGCAAAAAATTAAAAAGAAAAAACTTAATCCTAAGAGTTTGTAATGAGAATAGGTGTCTGATCTCAGAGAAACTGAAACCACCAAATTGTTAGAGGGGTCCTTGCGGTGATTTGAATGAAATGCTCTCCCTAGGCATCGGGAGGGGCGTTATTGGAGGTGTGGCCTTGTTAGAGGAAGTGTGCCACTGGGGGTGGGCTTAGAGATTTCGGAAGTTCAAGCCAGTTCTAGTGCCTCTCTTTCCTTGCTGTATGCAGATCTGAACGTAGAACTCTCAACTACCTCTCTAGCACTGTGTCTGCCTGTCATGATGATAGTGGACTAAACCTCTGAACTGTAAGCCAGCCCCAATTAAATGTTTTCCATTAAGAGTTGCCATGATCTGTGTTGGAGAGATGGCTCAGCGATTAAGTGTACTGACTACTCTTCCAGAGGATTTGGGTTCAATTCCCAGCATTCACATGACAACTCACAACTGATTGTAACTGCAGTTTTAGGGGACCCGACATTGTCACAGAGACATACATGCAGGCAAAACACTAAGTACATAAAAATAAATAAATTAAAAAAGAGTTGTAGTGGTCATGTTGTCTTTTCATAGCAATCAAACCCTAACTAAGGTAGTCCTTGTGTCTGTATGCACCCGGTTTCATCTGTGGGTGGGATGATAGAATTGTCATTTTCCATTACAAGACATGTATGAAGATGCTGCCACAACGAACAATACAGACAACTGGCCAAAAGTCTAACACTTTCTTCTTGTTCTTCATCCTCCTCGGTCTCTGCACCGATGAGCATCAGCTGTCCTCTCTTGTGACCTAACAGGATGTTTTTGGACATCATTCTTCCTGGCTTTTCTCTCGTTCTTCTCTCCCTCGGTGACTGCTCCTTTTCGCCTGCCTACACTGGCCACAAACTGGGGACCGAATGTAGAACATCACAGATGCTAGATGGTGCTCTACTACTGAATTATGTGGAACCATTGGAAAGATACAGAAGCGTTAGAACGGTTGTGGAGAATGCTCTCCTCTGCTGAACCATATGGAGAAATTGCCCACATGCAATCCTATTATTGCTAGGGCTTTAAATATGTATGTATTTTACAAATATGCTTTCTCCTTCTAACCCAATGTGATGCTCCCAATCAGGAAATTAGTATTGCTGCATCAATGCTGCCCAACTCCCAGCCCTTATTAGACATTAGGACCAAGGCTATCTCTTTGTAACAAAAGGATCTAGTCCAGAATTATTCATCACACTAAATTTTGTCTTTCCGGTGTCCTTCCACCTGACACAATTACAAAGTTTTACTTTCTTTTTTTTTTTTTTTTTTTGGTTTTTCGAGACAGGGTTTCTCTGTAGCTTTGGAGCCTGTCCTGGAGCTAGCTCTTGTAGACCAGGCTGGTCTCGAACTCACAGAGATCCGCCTGCCTCTGCCTCCCGAGTGCTGGGATTAAAGGCGTGCGCCACCGCCGCCCGGCTACAAAGTTTTACTTTTATGACCGGGACAATTTAGAAGATCACAGACCTGTTACATTGTAGAACATTCCTCCATGTGGATTTCTCTGTTGTTTCTTCATGATTAGATGTGGGTTATGTGTCTTTGGCAACAATTCTGCAGATGTTAAATTTTTCCCTCACTGCCCCATTATTTATTCTGATGCTTAAAATTCCCTAGATTTATTTGGTCCAGCTGCCAAGTTAGTTTCTGTCTGAGTAAAATCATTGAGCACTTCCTTATTTTATGGCCTGGTATTTTCTCTGCCCCAGCCCTGACACCAGTCATTTTGATAAACATCTTTTATTTCTCTTGATGGAAGATAAAGTGTAGAAACTGATATTTGCAGTCTAGATAAGCTTATTATTCTCAAGGTATTACTGCCTCCAGATATCTCTGTGGACAGTGTTAGAAAAATATGTTTTAGTGTACAGTCAACCATCTCTTGCCTGTTAACCTATCATCTATCCACCAACACACTGTATCGGTCATCATGGACCGACATATCAATGTAGGAAAAAATGGCTTCACCTTAAATCCACTCACAAAACACAATTTGTCTTCGTTTTCTCTTTTTTCCCTTTTGCGTTCCTTTCTCTCTTCTTGCCACTGCCACTTCATCCGCTCGCCTTGCAGACATTATCTTCTTCCATGCTGGACTCCAAGAGCCTCTGCCATCCCATGGTCCCCATTGCCCACAGCACAGATACTGCAGATCTCCTGCTCCCACCTCCATCATGACCGTTGAATGAAATAATTCAAAAAGAAAGGGGGCCAAGGCTGAAAACAATTCCACCCCCTTTGGAGCTTTAGGGAAATTCCTTAATCCATTTCCTTTCGTAAGTGGCATCCATTCCTCCAGATCTTTGTATTGAAAAATCCCTGGATTCATAAAGGCCTTTGTTTTGATGATATTTCACATCAAGTTCACCACAGTTTACTGTTTCCTGGCCTGCCTCTTCTCTCTATGTCAAAAACTCCACAAAAGTCTAGATTCCCTTTTGTGCTCACTCTCTCTGTCTCTCTCTGTGTCTCTGTCTCTCTGTGTGTAGGTTCTGTGTTTCTAATCTGAGGAATGGAATTGAGTACATAATAGATGCTCAATAAGTATGTTTGAATAAGTGAATGAATAAATCAGCATCTGTGGAAATGACTGCTAATCTCTGTCTTTGGCCCAGTTATCCTTCCAGCTATCCTTCCTAAGATTTCTCTTTCTTTCTTTCTTTCTTTCTTTCTTTCTTTCTTTCTTTCTTTCTTTCTTTCTTAAAGTTCTACCTCCAGCAAAATGTTTTGTGGTAGGTGTGTAGCACTCCAAAGCAAACTTTATTAATGTAGATTCATTATTTAGATGTGCATTTGTTCATCAAAGAACTGAGTCATTTTTCCCCCCACTGCTTCTTTTGATGCCTGTCAGTCCCTGGTATACAACAGACTCTTAATATCTGATGAATAAATGAATGCCCATCTCCTTCAAGCCAGTTCTCTATAAATGGCTTGTTTCTCCTTGTAACATCATCTTCCTACCTGTTCAGTCTCAGCATTGCTGTCCACTTGCACTCTCCTCCTTTTCCCTTTCCGTATTTATATCAGTGCTGCCCTGCTCCCGAGGTCAATATGCTCCCCATACTCTCACCCGTCACAACTGCCTCCGTCTTTTCTCCCTCTTCGGTCCATGCCATTCCCTCTCATCAATGTTTTTAATAGATGTTTGTAGTAATTAGGCCTCTTTACTGCAGACAACAGAAATGGACTCTGATGACTGACAAGGAAGAAGAGTTTCCTGAATGGTATTGAGTAACTCCCTGAATTGATGGGAAGCCTCGAACCAGGCTTGGGAGCTAGAGTTATAATCCAGTTGGTAGAGTGCTTGCCCAGCACAGCTGAAGCCCCTGGTTTGATCCTTAGCACCACATAAAACTGTGTACCGTGGTGCATGTCTGTAATGCCAGGCAGGATTTGGAAGGCAGAAGTAGGAAGATCAGAAGCTAAAGGTGATCCTGGGCTAGCCTGAGACTCCATCTTAAAAAAAAAAAAAAAAACCAAAAAAAATCAATCTAGAGAAGTAGGTATGAGTTGAAAAATATCAGGTGTCTGAAACTTCAGCCAAATCCCGTCTCAGGAGGATTTTCTCACTTTGCTCTGAGGGCTGCCCCTCATCAGCAACCACAGGGTAGGGGCTGAGTCACTGCACTGAGGGCTGCCCCTCCAGCAGCTCCCTCAGCCCTGACACAGACTCTGCTGCTTCTGAGGAGAATTATGAAGTTTGATGGCTCAGTGAGACACATTGTGAAGACCCAGGGTGACTGATCTTCATGCTAACACACTGCCCATTGTTTGGATCTGGGCTGATTCTAGGATTTGTGCCTATCTATGAGGTGGTAGGGTTGGATTCATTTTATTTCTCACTACCCTCATGACCTGGGGCAAAATAACTTTTCTGGACCTCTCTATGTGCAATAAAATCACCCATCTCCCAGAATTTTTAATAGTAATTTTTATTTTCTCTCTCTCTGTGCATAGGTCAGAAAAAAACTCCATGGAATTGATTTTTTCAACATTTATTTATTTACTTATTTATCTGCATATACAGCTTTATACCAGAAGAGGGCATCAGATTTCACCATAGATTGTTGTGAGTATGACCATGTGGTTGCTGAGAATTGAACTCTGGACCTTTAGGAAGGACAGCCATCTCTCCAGCCCTCTTCTCTGGGCATCAAATGCAGGTGTCAGGCTTGTATTGGGCAGCAAACACATTTATTCACCGTTACAAATCACCAGTCCCTCTCCTCGAATTTTTTTTAACTTTAACACTTTGTGCACATGGGTGTTTTGCCTGCCTATGTCTATGCACCACTTGAGTGCCTGATGCCAGTGTAGGCCAGAAGAGGAAACAAGATCCCCCGGGACTGCAATTGCAGACATTGTAAGCCATAGTGTGGGTGCTGGGAATTGAACCTGGGTCCTCTGCAAGAGTGGTTAATGCTCTTAACTTATAAGCCACTATTCATCCTGAATCATTTCTTCCAGAATTCTTTTTAAAAGCAAGGTCAGTGTGTAGTCCAGGATGGCCACAAACTCAAGCTTCCTGCCTCAGTGTTTTGAGAACTAGAATTACAGGCAGATGCTATCATATTCAGATTAAGACCACTTTGAGGATCAGTTATACCAAATGACCTTCGCAGTCTCCTGTGGTTATATTCAGAATCCAGGTATATGTTATGTGGCACTCTTAAGATCTCGACATTTATGAAGAACATGATTTAGATAAATGTTTTCATTTATGGGAGCCCTGTTTCTATCAGAGTCGCATGGGTTTAATGGTATCTGTGTAATGGGACTTCCTGACAAAGCTCTTTTGGAGGGAGGGTGTGGGGAGAGGGGGTCAGACAACATCGCCTCCTCCTGGTGGAACTTCCAGATTCTTGAATCAAGTCCTTTAAGCTGCATGGCACCAGGAATCTTTTGGATGTCCAAATTTAGGGTCTTGGTTAATATTAAGCAGTCTTGTTCTGTGGGCTGGGAGACTGTGGCAAACATCAGACTATAGGCAGGAACTGCAGCCCCCACCCCCACCCCTGAGAGCTCATCAACAGGAGAATGAGGCCTTGCTGGGGATGGGGGGGGGGCACAGAACACTAGACAAAGCAGATGAAAGAACCCTACTTGGAATCCCATGAGACCAGGAATGGCCATGCTATCCTTAGTACATCCTTGGATGACCATGCTATCCTTAGTACATCCCCAGGGGATGAGGTAAGAAAAAGTTCTTTAAAGGTTTTTTCACCTCCAATGGAGAAAAGGACTCCGGGTAGGAGGAGGGGAGCAAAGAACACAGGCCAGTCTCAGAGAGGCAGATATTGAAATGGGTAGGGCCTGGCAGCAGGCCTATCCAAATGAAAGGGGGCTCCTTGGACTAGTTCCTACTGCAGGCCGGACACACAGGGAGATCTGGGCAGTTACAGGAGAGTGCACGCTAAAGGATTCCAGTTAAATCCTACCAAGGCAGGCAAACAAATTTCTATTAGAAGGCAAGACGGTGGTGACCCTTGCAGGGGGAGGCATGACTAGAAGGGGATGTGACCAGGCTCTGGAAATGGTATTGCTAAACATACTATGTTCATTTTGAGAAAACTTAGACACCCTTAAGATTTGCATACTTTTCTGTACGTCATTTTAGTGACACTAATACATAATTGTTTGAAGAAGACAGACAGCCATGTCCTTATTCAAGGTCTTTGAAGTGACACCATTTCTGAGAAGAGCTGAGTGGGTTGGAGGTGACGACCAGCTGGTGTCTGGCCCGATTTATTTTTTTATTTCTTCCTCCATTCATTCACTTGTGGTTTTAGCACTTCCCACACCAAAAACAACACATTAAGGGGAGAAAAAAATTAATAGCTGTAGTTGCTGTTTATTGAAAGCTTACTATGAAATAAACATGAAGTGTTCATCGAACCCAATAGTTCTATGACAAATTATTATTATTGCACGTATCAGCAGACGAACACATCTCAGAAAGGTTGAGCAAAAAGCTTCTGGGCTTTCAAGAGTTCCTGAGGCTGTGGGGACCCAAATCTGGTCAAGGCGTTCCCTAGAAATCTAAGAGGTGGAGCGACCTGTTGACCACGCCGCCATACTACAGAAATGAGGTCTTAGAGATGCGGTGAGACAGAGTTTAAATTTCAGCAGCAGTCTGCGGGCCTTGGCAGGTTCCTTTGCTCTTGGGAGCCTTAATTTGCCCAGCTGCGTAACAAGAGTAGTAAAAATAAATAAGTAGGTAAGTAAATAAATAAAATAAGTACATAATGCATTTCTCTAGGGGTTACTGTGGGGTCTGAATTACACCAGTGTGGTGCTCGTAAACCTGAGTTCTCGGGTCACCACCTCGTCCCTCGCCTCCGAATGCGACTCTTTAGTTGCTCTCTGAAATGGACCTTGTTCCAGCTAATGCAAAACGGCCCGGGAGAAGCTGCGACCCCAGGATCCAGCCCATTCAGCACAGCTGGGCGGTGACCCGGGTTGACTCCAGCAGGCGAGTCGACTCGCTCTCGCGAGATCTAGCGAGAGTCCCGGCTCCCAGTGCGGAAGTGGGAGGCGGGCCCTGCGGAGCTCGCTCCTCTTGAAAGCTGGCGGGATCCGGCCGAGGTCTGGGTCGCTTGCTGGAGTGGAGGTGGGCCAGCGAAGATCCGGCGTGGGGTTGGGCTCCTGCAGCTCCCGTGGGCCTCCCACCCGCGCCTTTTGCCTTGTGTAGAGCCTGGGTGCAGGAGTGGGCGGAGAGGGCAGGTGACTGGCCTTCTGCACCCTTTGTCACCCAGGCCGCCTCAGGGGCCGTGGAAGGAGCCTTAACTACGCTCAAACGGTTACATTTACTTACAGTAAAATGTAAGTAGTTCAGATCTATTGTGACCGCTGAATTCGGGATCTGGGGACCTTGGAGTGTTCTATGGGCGTTTCGGAGGAGTTTAGTGGGGTGCATTTATGTAGCTAGTTATTCATGCCTTGAGGGACAGCCTCTAATCCACTCTGCCCGGAATTATAAACCCGACTTGAATATGCCTGAGGTCATTTGGACCTAGGATGCCTGGCATCAGAAGAATTGCATAATATAAAAGATTAGTTATTACACAAAATAATATGAATTTCTTGATATCATAACTCTTAGAGATAAGAAGCCTGAAAAAGATTTTCCCCAAATCAGTAACTATCTTGAAATAATAATCCAAGCTATCAAGTTTGTAAGTCCCCACCTTTTCTTTAGTGTTTTGGTTGTTATAGGAGTTGTCCAAAATTTAGGAAATTGCAGAAATAATTTATTGTTTAAAAAATTTAAAAAAACTCTTTGACAGCCTTATACATGTACTGGCTGGTTTTTATGTTAACTTGACACAAGCTAGAATAATTTTGGAGGTGGGAACCTCAGTTGAGAAAATGCCTCCTCCAGACTGGCCTATGGTGCGTTTTCTTGACTGTTGATTGATGTGAGAGGGCCCAGCTCTTTGTGGGCTTGGTGGCCCAATGTGCTGTGAGAAGGGCTGAGCAAGCCACAAGGACAAATGTAAATAGCAGGTCTCTGTGGCCTCTGCTTCGGTTCCTACCTCCTCGACTTTCCCTGACGATGGGCTGCACCAGTGGTTCTCAGTCTTCCTAATGCTGCGACCCTTTAATACAGTTTCTCATGCTGTGGTGACTCCCAACCATAAGATTATTTTTTGTTGCTACTCCATAACTGATTTTGCTACTGTTATGAATCATTAATGTAAATGTCTGCTATGCAGGACATCTGCTATGCAGGACATCTGCTATGCAGCCTCTGTTGAAAGGGTTGTTTGGCCACTGGGCTACAAGCTGTGCGATGAAATAAACCCTTTCTTCCCGGGATGCTTTTGTCTTTTTTGTTTTGTTTTCAATCGCAGCAATAAAAATGCTAAGACTCCTGTAGCTAATGTATTTTCATCGCTCACACCCCATCCCCTCTCTTATCCCCCGCCTGAAACTGTCCACAAATTTCTCTCCCATTTCATATATTAAAGAAAAAATAACCTAATAAGTTTAATTAGGGTGACCTTCATGTGCATGGTATGGGCTTTGTACTGGTTCGTGGTGAGACCACCAACCCAAATCATATTGGCCAAATTAATTAAAGCAAGCTTTTTTTTTTTTAAAAAATATTTTATTTATTTATTTATTATGTATACAACATTCCTTCCATGTATGGTTGCAGGCCAGAAGAGGGCACCAGATCTCATTATAGATGGCTGTGAGCCACCATGTGGTTGCTGGGAATTGAACTCAGGACCTCTGGAAGAACAGTCAGTGCTCTTAACCTCTGAGCCATCTCTCCAGCCCCAAGCTTTTTTTTTTTTTTTTTTTTTTAAAATTTGTATACATGGGCTGCCTTCCCCTAAGGTGGCATTCGTGAAGTCAGCATTGGACATGGGGAAGATAAGGAGTTTTGGGTTTGTTTTTAAACTATTTATTTTTATTTCACATGCATTGGTGTTTTGTCTGCATGTATGTTTGTATGAGGGTGTTGGCTTCCCTAGAACTGGAGTCACAGGTAGCTGTGATCTGCTATGTGGGTGATGGGAATTGAACCTGGGTCCTCTGGAAGAGCAGCCAGTGCTCTTAACTACAGAGCTGTCTCTCCAGCCCCAAAGATAAGGCTTTTATAGCTCAGGGGTAGGGAGTTCCCAAATGAGAGATTTGGCAAGCAAACAGGCGGGCTTACAGGAGCAGAACATAACAAGGTAGACATAGAAACCTTGAAACAAAGGCACAGTTGCCAGGTGGTCATAACAGCTTTTTAAAACAAAGACTTGATTGCCATCTCCTGGAACAGGCGGTGCAGAACCATTGGTAGTTGAGGTTACAGGTGGGCCATAGCCCAATCCTTGAGAAACAGGTCTAGTCATAGCAGGAACAGGTTCAGTTTGTCTGTACTGTGAGATAGCTTTCAAGTCTAAGATGAGGCAGGCTGGTTCACAGCACTCCTCCCATGCTTTGGTGCGACATTCTCCCACCCCCTCCTCTGTAGTGTGCCCTAAGCCTTTGCAGGTGGCGGTGGGGCGTATGTAGCGGTCTCCTTTAGGACTGACCACTCCACAGCCTGATCTTAGTCTCAGCTATTTGACCAGTTACGAATCTCGGCATTAACTACACGATGTAGAAAGAAGCTTTGTGGCCAAGGCTGTAAGCAGTACTAACCTATGATGTGCTCGACAGTTTTGTATCAACCTGACACAACTAGAGCCATCAGAGGAGAAACAGCCTCCAGAATATCAGGCTACAGGCAAGCCTGTAAGGCATTTTCTTAATTACTGATTGATGGGGGAGGGCATATGTCCTAGCTGGTAGTCCTGTGTTCTATAATAAAGCAGACTTAGCAAGTCATGGGGAACAAGCCAGTAAGCAGCACCCCTCCATGGCCTCTGCATCAGCTCCTGCCTCTAGGTTCCCGCCTTGTCCTGACATCTGTCATGGTGTTTTATCACAAAAATGATAACCCTAACTAAGATGTATGGCTATAGACAAATATTTAGAAGATAGTTTGCCGGGCGGTGGTGGTGCACGCCTTTAATCCCAGCACTCGGGAGGCAGAGGCATGTGGATCTCTGAGTTCGAGGCCAGCCTGGTCTACAAGAACTAGTTCCAGGACAGGCTCTAGAAACTACAGGGAAACCCTGTCTCGAAAAACAAAAACAAAATAAAAAAAAGAAGATAGTTTGACAGCATGTCTATTCACAGAACAACAGTAGATTCCCTCCTTGGGTCTACGACTCCCTAGCCATAGGTTGAACTAGATTTATAGTACCAAGCATAAATTTTCCCCCTGTGAAAGGAGCCTCAAATCCAACTGAACAGTAGTTGATTATCCCATAATGTTCATGCCAGTATTTCACCAGAGGGAAATCTTTTATTATAAGTTGTTTGTATCTTGTTGATGCAGAACACATCAAATGGGGGGAACGCGAGTCAAATAATCCCAAGCTAACTCCAAATAGAGAATACTAAGGTTTTTCTTTATTGAAAAAGGAAACTCATGGAACAGGAATGGAGGTCCAACATTTAGGTGTGGAGCATGGGAAGAAGAGTGACGAGTGGCCTTTTGGTACCCCAAAGCCACGGCTCAACCTGGTCCAGCCTCTCCAAGGCCATTGACTGAAGGAGGTTCCCCATCATCTTGTTGATGTTACTGTTGGTCCTTTCACTCTGCTGAGATAGACATTGTAGTTAGAAATGCATGGTGGTGCATATTTATAATTCCAGTACTTGAGAGATAGAAGCACGAAGTTAAAGGCTGGATACATAGTGAATTTAAGGCTGCGTGAAACCTGCCTTAGAAGAAGAGGAGGAGGAGAAAAGAAACACACGAATAACTTGTGGGCCTTCAGGTAAACATTCCGGTGCTGACGATCCCTGGTCTTTAAGCACTCAAGGTCCAGGGGCTGGGCTCCAAAAAGCTCTGAGCCCTGAGAGCTAGAGGTTCTATGCTACAGAACTAGATTCCAGAAATGTATGGCTCCGGGCACATCTTGAAGGCTGAATGTTCTGGCTTTTAAGCCCTGACGCTTGGCAGCCATTGTAAACAGTTGACGTCCGTAGCAATGGGAGTCAGCGATCAGGAGCAGCCAGCAGTCAACAGGGCCTCAGACGCTGCCACACTTACTCTCTACAGCAACCATTGTTACATTGGAGACCCTTGACCCTTAAAACCTGGCAGCTCCCTGGTGACCAGGGCCTGTGACTTCTTGTTCTTAAGCTCTTTGCAGCCCTCCACACCTCTCCAACACCCGTTTCCCAAAGTGTCTGGCCCGACCACTGCTACTGCTGCTGTTGCTGCTATGACCACTAACTAACACCTCTCCACTTCTGTCGTCCTCTCCCTGGTACAAGCTCAGCTTATTTTATTAACAATAGAGATCAAAGACAGGCAAGGAAAGGACACCAAAGAGGCTTTAGTGGGCCTCATGCTAGATGGTGTAGAGGGCACAGGGAGATGTCTACCTCGTGACTCCCAGAGTTAGTCTAAGGCCTGCTCATGCTGCTAGAGGTCTGGCAGTTACTTTCCTCCTCACTGACTAGTATCTAGTAGAAACAGAGGAGGGGAATTTAGTGTGGCTCATGATTTCCAAAGGAAATCCCTGTGTATGCACTTGTACCAGCCGACATTCTTTTGTTACACCCCCAGGGCAATGCTCTCTTCTGGCGTGAGTGGAAATGGCTGTTGGTCACTCAGAGTTTACTAAGGCTTGGGATCGTAAAAAGTCTGCTGCAAGCTGAGGCATCACAGACAGGATAGTGTCTTCTAGCGCTGACGCTGTCCGCCTGCAGCAGGCAGCACTGATTGCCATGCAGCTTCCTCAAGATACCAGCGGAGTGTTCAACATTGCTAGCCCTGGCGTGAAGACAGTCAGCCTGGTGGCTTGGACAACAGTCCTTCGCCCAAGAGAGCTGAAACACCAGGAAAGGGCGTAAAACTATCAACCAGAGTCTCGTATTGTTCCAACCTCCATCTTAGCTTTTTAAAGGGAAAAAATAGAATGCTTATAATAAAAGCTCATTGCCAATGTTTTTAGCAGCAATTTAACATTGTCTCACCAGGGTCATAACTGCTTAGCTGCTACCCCAGTATCCCAGCGAGAGGTGGTTCTCTCTAATCTGCCTCATTGTGATTGATTTAAAAAATAGTGTTTAAAAAGGTATCTCTATATAGGAAAAGCATAGCATATATAGTGATTAGTGTTATGTGCAGTCTCAGGAACCATTAGGGTTGCAGAATATCCCTTGGGGCGATAACCGCAAATCTCCAGGAGTCGTGATAGCGCAGGATAACCCACTGGGTTCCAGGTGAGGACCCAGTGAGGATGGTGGACCAGAGACCAGAAGCCTTGAACCAGATCAGAGACTCATTGCAGCAGACATTTGAGAAAAACTGATAGGAAAAGAAGCATGTTCTATGGCACACTGAAGCCTCCATCACCACCAGGACTAACCAAGAGCTGTTAGGGAAGCAGGAAGGAAGGAAAAGCAAAGAGATTTTGTTGTTGTGTGTTTTGTTTTGTATTTTGTTTTTGTTCGCTTGTGCTTTGATTTGTTTCCTTATGGGGCTGTGTGGCAGGGCAGGGATGAGGGGAGGATGGGGACCAGGAGGCAAACTGAATTGGGAACCAGGAGGCAAACTGAATTGGGGTCCATGATTGCCCTGCAACAATAATACATTTTGATCAATCGTACAAGGGGAAAGATTGAATGAGCTTTCTATTTTCTCCATAGGAAACAATGTAAAATTGTGCTTGTTAAAGAGTCATTAAAGATGAGGCCTAGAAAGATGACTTGGAGGTTAAGAGCTCTTCTTGCTCTTCTAAAGAACCTGAGTTTGGTTCCCAGCATCCACACTTGGCAACTCACATCTGCCTGCAACTTCCAGCTTCAGGGAATCCAGTGCCCTCTTCTGCCTTCCATGGGTATCTGCACACACTCACACGGGGACACACACACACACAAACACACAAATAATAAATATCAAAAAAAGAATCATTGAATAATGCATAGCCTAGCCAGTACAGTGGGGTGCAATTGTCCCAGGTGCTTGAAAGGCTACTTCAGTAGGCTCCCTTACTTGAGCCTGGGAGTCGGAGCCTAGCCTGAGTGATGTAGCTGGATCCTGTTTTAAACAAAGATTATGTGAATTTTTGGTATATATTAACTTTCAGGTTTTGGGATTTGGATGTAATTTTTCCCCCATTATAAGTAAACATTCACATTTATACCTGCTTTTGTATTTGTGTATTTATATTCTTTTTTTCCTTCTTATTTCCCCAAGATGGTTTCTTTGTGTAGCCCTGGCTGTCCTAGAACTTGCCATTTAGACCAGGCTGGCCTCGAACTCAGAGATCCTCCTGCCTCTGCTTCCTGAGAACTGGGGCTACAGGTGGGTGTCCCCACTGCCCAGCTATCTTCCTTTTCTTCGGGGGTTCATTGAAATTCTGTGAGTTCTGATCTCAGAAAATCTAGATCTCTCCTTGTATAGACTTGGCATTTCCTGGCATCTCTGGCTAGGACAGGGCAGGCGTTCTGCTTCCTCCTTCTTGAGATGATGGACACCCAGAGAAGTTACATTGCTTGCTTGTGGTTTTGCCTGTGGCTGGAAAAACCTCAGCTAGAAGCCAGTCTTTTCAGTTCTCAGTTCAAACATTTAGTCGCAACAGTGGCAAGCACCTTATTCTAGAACTTCCTGCTGTCTGCTTGTCCCATGTTGGGTTCAAGGTTGTATGGTTCCAAAGAGAGGCAGGGTAAGGCTACAATGGGACAAGCGGCGTTTCTGTCACTTGCCCCTCTTTGTCCTGCTTCCCCTACTGAAGGAAGGCATCTGGTGGGAGCTGAGAATGACAGTCATGAATCCTCCTCTGTCGGGGCGAGCAGTTCTTGAACAGACTCTGAATGGACCGGTGAGCAGAGCCGGCTGTGCGTGAATATTCATCGGAACATGTCTTTGTTACTTTTTAAGCCAAGTATATTTTGGGGCTGTTTCCCTGGAGACACAGGGCGGAAGGAGGGGCTTTGCTGAGAGTAGTGTAGTTTTGTGGGTGACACTTGCCTCCCAACCCCCTCCAGTCAGTCTCACGCTCCACCTGGACTGATTTTTCCGAGGTCACTAACTTTTCTTTGTGGCGGAGTCCAACTTTTTAAGCCTCAGTCTTTGCCTCTTTCTCCTGCTGTCAATGTTCTTTTCAAATGCAAATCTGATCCACCTTCCCTGAAAGCCCGTCTGCGTCTTTGCGCTGTTTTCTCTGGTGACTCGAACAATTGGGTGCAGACTCCCGGAGTCATCCCAGTCCACACGCTGTGCTTTCTTTTCTCCGCTGAACGATGAACTCTTTTCTGACGCGGGGCTTTTGCACGCATTCCTTCAATTGCTATTTTGTTTGTACTCACCACTATTTGCCAGACCTTGTTTTGGTGTTGGAGTTACAACCGCAGACTGTTATAGAGCAGTCAGGACAGGTAAGATTTGGGATGAGGACATTTGCCACCAAGCCTGATGACAGGGTCCCAGGACCCACATGGTGGAAGGAGGGAAGTGCCTCTCTCTCTTTTTCTTTCTCTCTCTCTCTCTCTCTCTCCCTCTCTCCCTCGTCCACACACACACACACACACACACACACAAATACATGTGAAGTAAGAAAGAAAAAATAGGCAAAATTCAAAATCCTTATCATTTTGGAACTTTTTTTTGCGGGATAGGGTTTTTCTGTGTATATCTGACTGTCCTGGAACTCACTCTGTAGACCAGGCTGGCCTCAAACTCACACAGTTCTGTCTGCTTCTCCTCTGCCTCCTGAGTGCTGGGATTAAAGGCGTGCACCACCATTTTTTTTTAAGTTTGGAATTTACTGATATTTAAATAACAACTTTATTGACATATAATTCCCATACTATAAAACTCAAAGTATACATGCAGTTCAATTTAGAACATTCAATTTTGCAGCTACATTTTGAGAATATTGTTTCCACCAGAAACCTGGTGCTCATTAATAGTGTTCTATTATAGGATTGATTGATATGGAAAGGCCTAGTCATTGTGGATGGCGTCACCCCTGGGCAGGTGATTCTGGGGAGCATAGAAAAGCAAGCTGAGCAAGGCATGGGGAGCAAGTCAGTAAGCAGAACTCCTCCAGGGTCTCTGCTTCAGTTCCTGCCTTAACTTCCCTTCCCGACACCTTGGAATCCAGACTTGTAAACCAAACAAACTCTTTCCTTCCTGAGTTACTTCTGGTCATGGTGCTTTGTCACAGCAATAGAAAGCAAACCAGGATATTTTGCTACAAGCTTATCAGTTTGTTGACATTTCTCAAAAGAAAAAGAAACAACTTTCAGTTCATTGATTTTAACTATTATTTTAAATTTCTCCCTATTGAATTTAGAATTGCTTGAATCTGTTTTAAGTCTGTTACATCTATACTGAGGTTTGATCTTTCCTATTATTATTATTTATTATTATTATTACTTTTATTTTCAAGGCAGGGTCTTTTTTTTAAACATTTATTTATTTATTGTGTATACAATATTCTGTCTGTGTGTATGCCTGCAGGCCAGAAGAGGGCACCAGACCTCATTACAGAAGGTTGTGAGCCACTATGTGGTTGCTGGGAATTGAACTCAGGACCTCTGGAAGAGCAGGCAATGCTCTTAACCGCTGAGCCATCTCTCCAGACCTCAAGGCAGGGTCTTGATATGTAACTCTGGCTGTCCTGGAACTCACTGTATAGACCAGGCTGACCTTGAGTTCACAAAGATCCACCTACCTCAACCTCCTTAATGCTGGGATTAAAAGCTAATGTCAACATAACTAGCACTTTTCTATGTTTAAAGCTTATTGATTTTTCCTTCTATTCCTCATTTAGTTTTCTTTTCTTTCCAATTTTGCTTGTTTCTTATCTTCTGCTGGAAGCTAGTATTGATTTGACACCTTTTAAAATTTTACAGGTGCTGGAGCTGAGATGTAGCTGGCTCAGTAGAGTGATTGCCTAGCATTCACGAAGCTCTGGTATCAATTCCCGGCACCATTCAAAAACCGGCTGTGGTGGCACAAACCTTTACCAGCACTCAGGAAACAAAAGCAACAGGATATAAAGTTCAGAGTTATCCTTGGCTACATAGTAAGTTAAAGGATAGCCTGGTCTACGTGAAACCCTATCTCAAAAACAGACAAACAAATGAGCAACGGCAGCAAAAACGGGTTCTGTACTGTGCATCTAGCAATGACTCACATGTGCGAATGAGTCATGTTTTCTTTTATATTTTACTTATTTCTTTGTTTGCTTATTTCGAGATAGTGTCTCACTTTATAGCCCTGGCTGCCTTTGTACCTCAGTCCTCCTGCCTCATATGCCTCACGAGTGCTGTGGCTGTGCTGCGCCAAGTGCCTCGTTCATGTTTCCATTTTCACCCATTCAGAATACTTTCTATTTTCCCTTTCAAGTTTTTGATTCACTCACTAGCTAGTTATAAATACACTATTGCTAATTAACTTGCAAATATTTGGGAGTTTTCTAGAGAACTTTTTGCTAATGGTGTCTGATGTGATTCCAGTGTGATTAGGGACTATGCATTGTATAACTTGAATAATTTTAGCAATAATTTAGATTGTTTTATGCTCAAAACATGGCCTGCTTTGGTAATGAGTCCGTGTGCTCTTAGGAAGAACGTGGATGCTGCAGTTTTTTTAAATATTTATTTATTTATTTATTTATTATACAACATTCTGTTTATGTGTACATCTGCAGGCCAGAAGAGGGCACCAGACCTCATTACAGATGGTTGTGAGCCACCATGTGGTTGCCGGGAATTGAACTCAGGACCTTTGGAAGAGCACGCAATGCTCTTAACCACTGAGCCATCTCTCCAGCCCCTGGATGCTGCAGTTTTTGAGGGTTCTATAAATGTCAGTCAGGTCAAGTCAACTGGTGGTCCTCTCCTGTAGCTCTGTGACTTCCTGCCTGCTTGTTTAGTCCATGATCGAGAGATGGATGCTGCAGTATCTGAATGTGGATGTGCCTATTTTTCCTGACAGTTCTGTCACTTTGGGGATCATGCGTTTTAAAACCGGTGTTAGATGCTTATACAGTTGTGCTATCATGTCCACTCGGTGAGTTGGTCCCTTTCTGTCACTCTAAGATGATCTGTGTTGTTCTTGGTCACCTGCCCCTGCCCCTGGCCCGCAGCGAGGCGTCCTTTTACTTTCAAACTGTTTCCTTTGTCTTTTCTATTTCTTTTTCTTAAATTACTTGTGTGTGCATGCGTGCATGCATGTGTGTGTGCGTGCGTGCGTGCGTGCGTGCGTGTGTGTGTGTGTGTGTGTGTGTGTGTGATGTACATGCGCTTGTGCCAAAGAACACCCTTTTAGGGTGGTCTGGTCTCTCTTTTCACCATGTGGGTCCTGGGGACTGAACTCAGGTCATCATGCTTAATGGCAAGTGTCTTTAACCACTGAGTGATCTTACTGGACCCATTTCTTTACGTTTCAAACATTTTCTTTTTTAGAAAACATATAGTTGAGTATCTTGGATACAAGCTGATAATCTCTACTATTTAATGAGTTAATTACATTTAACATGATTTTGCAAATAGGATAGTTTGATCATTATTGTGCTGTATTTCTAGTGTCCTGTTTGGTCTCTGACTACCTTTTCTATCTCTTCTTTCCCCTTCGTTGGCTTATTAGTATGACTTGGGGGGAGGGGTGTTTGTCTTCTGCTTTTGACGATCACCTCATCGTGTAGCACTGGCTCCAGCTGGCTCAAGCTCACCAGCCTTGCTCTGCCTCAGCCTCCTGGGTGCCGGGGTCGTCAGTGCACCACCTTGCTTCTGCACTGCTAACTTTCTCCCTGATGTGAAAAGTATGCGACCAAAGCAGCTTCAGGGCGAAGGGGCTTGTTTGGCTCACAGTTCGAGGGTACGGTCCGTCATGAGCCGTCATGGTGCTGTAGTCACAGTGGCAGGAGTGTGGAACAGCAAGCTGCATGGCATTGCAGCGCTCACAGTCAGGAAGCAGAGGGCAGCGAATGCTTGCTCTCTGTCGCTTTCTAGTCTGTCCAGGACTCCAGCCCATGGTCGGTACAGCTCACATTTAGGGTAGGTTTTCCTTCCTGGATTAACCTAATCTAGACAATCCTTCGTGGACAAGCCCAGGTCTGCCCACCCCCACCCAGAAGTAAATAGAGTACAGAGAACTGTCACTCGAGAACCCAAAGCTTGAGGCCTTTAGAAAGACATGCTATCCTCTGACCACATCTAGCAGGAAGGGAGTAATTTGCAGCTCTATTGTAGAAGATCTTTTGGTCAGACACCCCCTTTTTTGGAGTGTGTTAGGGAACACCTGCTGTCCCCAGGCACCGAGGACATCACTTTTACCAGAGAAGATTCTGGGAGAAGAAATCCCACAAATACGGAAAGGAGTCAACATCCGAAAGTGTCATATTTTTGGCCCGCTGGGAAGGGAGAAGCGAGCTGAGTTTCCCAGCAGGCACTACACAACTGTGCTCTTCCCACACTCTTCAGCAAGCTTCCTGTGAAGGTGATGTGCCAGGCACAGTGTGCAGAGGCACCAGCCCAAAGAGGAGGAGGCGTCTATCCTGAAGTTCACTGTGGGAGAAGAGTGTGGGTGGATGAGGCAGGATTCTCCAGGGGAACAGAACAGGCAGAGTGAATATACATTTAAAAAGTGCACTTTCTTGGAATGGTTTTCAGGATAAGGACTGAGCAGTCCAAAGTTAGCCTTCTATACCCTGGAGAGCCTGGGAATGGCTATCTGCCTAGTCCACGAGCCAGAAGACGCAGCAGTCCCAACTTGGTGCCGAAGGCCTGGAAGACCCCTGCTTGTTGCTGGGCTTCTTGGGAAGCTGGACAATGACTTCAGGGGAGTATGGTGGCGGTGGCAGCAGACACACCAGCAAGAAGCCAAGGTCTGCAGCTGACACCGCTTTTTCTTCAGACTGCATTCTATCCAAGGTTCACCCACTGTGAGGGAGGGTCTTTCCCACTCAGTTAGTTATTTTTGGAAACACCTTCACAGGCTGGCACAGCGGTGTGTCTCCTAGTGTCATAGCCTATCAAGCTGACGACAAAGTTTAACCGACACAGTGAGCGATTATGTTCCTAGCAACTGGAGCTATGATTGGGAATTCTCCCTGGGACTGTCATGGTACTGTTAAATGGGGGAGGGCTAGGAGACTGCAGGTGGGGATGGGGAGAGAAGACACTCAGAGAGGAATAGTCCGTGGACAGGACAACCAGTGGCAGAGGTAATTAAGTTCCGAAACCGAGGCTGTACAGATAGCGGCCTCTGACAACAGTAAGGGTTGGGTAGGGTTCTACAGGGATTCAGGACTAGTTGTAAAAGGCTCATGCTGGAACCAGTTCTTATGATCAGTGAATAGACGACTGATCTGTCTGCCTTTATTCTTTTAAGTTATTAAAACTGCTGGACAGTGCTCGCTTTTAATCCCTGCACTTGGAAGGCAGAGGCAGGAGGATCTCTGTGAGTTCAAGGCCAGTCTGGTCTACAGAGTGAGTTTCAGGATGGCCAGAGCTACATGAGACCAGACCCTTTCTCAAAAAACCGTATGTGTGTGTTTATATATAAACATATATAATATATGCTTATTTTTGTAAGTTTTTATTGATGGGGGAGGGGTTGTGCGTTTGAGTACAGTGTCATTAGAGGCCAGAAGAGGACATCAGAGTCCTTGGAGCTGAGACAGGCCATTGCCAGCTGCCTGACACGGGCCCTCTGCAACAATGGTATGTGCTCTTAACCACTGTGCAGTCTCTCTGGACCTTCATCTTTGCTTCCTGATGCAGAAACCACCAAGACTCCCACCACAGTTTCTCTGGTCTGTTTAAAGTATCAGAGAAGAATGAAGCACATTAGGGGATGGAGTACGAATTGATACAACCTCTACAGAAGACACATTGCCTATCACTGTGAGCCAGCAATTCCATTGTAGAAATTTATCTGTGGTGTGTGCACTTGTGTGGAATGACTTCTAAGCATCTCACTATTGTTTATCATAGTAAAATACTGGAAAATAAACGTTCATCAAGGGAGGACCAGCTGAGTACATAACACTACCTTTTAAAAATGGAATATTATTCAGTACAGAAAAAAATCTAAAACAAGACAAGAGCTATATAATTCTCTGTTGGGACTGGTTTTCAGGGACTGGGATGGAGCTCAGTGGCCGAGTGCTTGCTTAGTCCAAAACTCTGGGCTTTAGTTCCAGAACCACATAAATTGGGCATGGTGGCACACGCCTCCAATCCCAGCCTTCTGGAGGTGGAGGCAGTAGGATAGAAAATTCAGGTTTATCTGAGATTAAAGGGGTTACATAGGGAGTCTGAAGTCATCCTGGGATGGATATTCTGCCTTAATTTTTTTCCAGACTAAATTGTCAATGAAGACAGTAAGAGGTGGAGACTATGTTTTCCCAGGTGCATTGGTGTTCTGCCTGCACATGCGTCTGTGTGAGGTGTCAGATCCCCTGGAACTGGAGTTACAGACAGTTGTGCGCTGCTGTGTGGGTGCTGGGGATTGAACCGGATCCTCTGGAAGTGCAGACAGTGCTCTTAACCTCTGATCCATCTCTCCATCCATAAGACTATTTTTTTTAATGAGTATTATGGGAAGCTGGGAGGCAGAGACAGAGGAATTGACTCAAAGTCTGCATATGCAGAAGAGTAGCAGAAATATCAAGAGATTCTTCCTTAAAAACAAGATGGAAGGAAAGAACAAATTCTTTAAAACTTGTCCTCTGACCTCTACCTGAACATTCTCCCAAATATATAAAAATAAATGCAACAGATTGAAAAAGGAAGGGAGGGAGGAAGGGAGGGAGGGAGGAGAAAGCAAGAATTAAGGATAGAAAGAACTTGGTCCTGTGTAGAGATGTTTGATTTTAGAACCTGGGCTGCCTGACCTCCAAGACTCCTTGTGATATGTGACAAGAATCTCATTAACTCATCATCGGTCTAAGGTCTGAGGAGGTTCCAGAATTGGGTCCAGAATAATTTGGAAAAGAGTATTAAGCCTTTGTCCTGCAGAAATTCTCCTGTCTGTCCCATATGATGTCTAGTGGGCATCCCAGCTGCAAAGCATCCGGCCATTCACGGATGCAGATGTGAGATGTGCAGAGATGCAGTTTGGTGAGATTCAAACTGTCTGGCTTCTCCTTCTCTTCCTCTTCCCCCTCCTCCCCCTTCTTTTCTTCCTGCCCCTCCTCCTCCTCTTCCTCCTTCAGTGCAAACTCATCAGAGAGCAAGCTAAAAGCCTGGCAGTTTTATCTGTAGTCACAGAGCAAGAGGGCAATGCTACCGTTGCTGGAACCAAGACTTGAAGTATGGAATTCACACAGTTCACTTCCCACGCACAGGAGGACCCAGATGCTCCAGACTGGCTAGAGTGACTGGGAAGCTGAGAGTTCTGAATCAAGCCACGTGGCCTCACATCTTTCCTTTCTTACTTCTCAATTGCTATGGCAAGACTCCATGACCAAGGCAACTTATAAAAGAAAGCATTTGATTTGGGGCTCACAGTTCCAGAAGGCTAGAGTCTATGACCACCTGGGTGAGGAGCATGACAGCAGGTAGGCAGCCATGGCACTGGAACCATAGCTGAGAGATTGCATCCCCAACCACAAGCAGGAGGCAGAGAGAGCTAACTCCAAGATGGCTTGGTCTTCTGAAGCTCAAAGCCTACCCCAAGTCACATACCTCCTCCAATAGGGCCACGCCTCTTCATCCTTTCCAAACAGTTCCAGCAACCAAGCATTCAAATACACGAGCATGTGGAGGCTGTCCTCATTCAAGTCATTGCACACCTTGTCCACAGGGCTGAAGTTACCCTGTCAGTGTCTCCAGACAGTGTTGGGGCTCACTTCCCATTGTTCAGGAAAAGCAAATTCTTGCCGCCTGTACTCTTCTCAGTGTGGGGTGTGGGGTAATAATAGAGAACAGAAGTTTACTGATTTACAATCTCCAGGAGGATGAAGTTTGGTTTAGTAAGTGCCGAGTAGGTGTGCAGTTACAGTCGAGCTGGTTATCAGTCCTGTGATACTCATTCTACCATTGTGATGAAAACACCATGATCAAGACCACTTGTATGGGAAAGAGTGTGATTGTCCTTTTGATTCCAGAAGGAGAGAATTTATGAGGGCGTAGCAAAGGCAAGGCAGCAGGCATCTGGGGCAGCAGCTCAAAGCTCGCATCTGTGATCTACAAGCAGGAGGAAGAGAGAGTGTACCAGAGATGCAGAAGGCTTTTGAAACCTTCCCCCAGTGACACACCTCCTCCTGCAAGGTCCTCTTTCTCCTAATCCTTCCCCAACAGTCTCAAACTGGGCATGAAGTGTTTAGATACGTAGACCTGTGGGGGACATCTCAATCAATCTGCCATAGTATTACAGAGAGAAGATGTGTACTGGATTAGAACAGTTAAGAAAACTACCTGGGGGGCTGGAGAGATGGCTCAGCAGTTAAGAGCATTGCCTGCTCTTCCAAAAGTCCTGAGTTCAATTCCCAGCACCCACATAGCAATTTATAACTGCCTGAAATTCCAGTTCCAGGGAATCAGATACCTTCAGACAGACACACACACAAGCAAGACACAAGTGCACGTGAAATAAAAATATAAATTATTACAAATAAAAAGGAGACTGCATGTGTTAGAGTGGGGAGCAGAGAAGGCCTGTGTCAGGAAAGAAACATGAAAAGTAAGCAGGAGTGAGATAAGGTGGGAAAAAGAGCATTACAGCCGGTGGTGGTGGTGCACGCCTTTAATCCCAGCACTCGGGAGGCAGAGGCAGGTGGATCTCTGTGAGTTCAAGGCCAGCCTGGTCTAGTTCTAGGACAGGCACCAAAGCTACAGAAAAACCCTGTCTCAAAAAACCAAAAAAAAAAAAAAAAAAAAAAAAAAAAAAAAAGAAAAAGCATTATAGGCAGAAGGAATCATCTGTGTAAAGGCCTTGCCGCAGAAGGGAGCCTAGGAACTAGGCTGCCAGTCAATGGACACTAGGCATGCACATGGCACAATATGTACATGCATGTATGTGTACTTATACACATAAAACAAAAAGAAATAAAAAATTAAAAGCTATCATCTAAGTCCACAAAAGTTTGAGCTGATTTTTACCTTATGCAACAATAGATAGCTAAGATAATTGGCATCATTATAATTTCCCATGGGGAGACACTTAGTGCTCCTTGCTAAGTGCATTGTGACGTGTGTCTTGTGAATAAGCATGCACTTCTGTGGATTATAAACTTGGGCGTGGAAATGCTGGCTCACAGGCTGCGCACATGTGCAGCTTTAAAGAGGCGTCGAGAGAGTCCGCAGCGCCAGCCACACCCTCACCGGCCGCACATGCGCAGTCTCAGTGCTCACGCTCTCCCTAGCACTGTTTACTCCATGTTATCCTCGCCATTTTCATGGGTAACAGTGGCGCCATATCATGGTTTTAATTTAGATTTTTTTTCTCTTAATGCTTAGTGAAACTTAGTGCCTTTTCAAAAGCTTGAGGGTCATTTAGATGTCTCCATTTGTAAAGTACTGAATTTCGTCAAGTCTTTAACCTCGTTGTAAAAGTCGGGTTCGGTTTTCCTGATTTTATATTTTATTTTTTGAGACAAAGTCCCACTATATAGCTCTGGCTGTCCTGGAACACACCATGTAGACCAGGCTGACCTCAGACTCAGAGAGATTGGGCTGGAGAGATGGCTAAGCGGTTAAGAGCACTGACTGCACTTGCAGAGGATTTGGGTTCAATTCCCAGCACCCACATGTTAGCTCACAGCTATCTGTAACTCCAAGATCTAACACCCTCATGCAGAAATTCAGGAGAAACATCAATGTACATAAAATAAGAATAAATAAATTAACAACAATAAAATCCTCACAGAGATCCACCTGCCTCTGCCTCCTGAGTTCTGAGATTATAAAGGTGTGTGCCACCGCTGCCCAACCCTTTCTGATTGATTTATTATTCTTTCTTTTCTTTTTATTTTTCTCTTTTCTTCTTTTTCTTTTTGGTGTGCAGGTGGTGGATGCACATATATGTGCTCACTTGTACGCATGCAGGTCCACGTGCACACTTTGGATGTCTCATTCTGTTGTTCTTCACCCTATTTTTAAGTTTTATTTTATTTTATGTGTATGAATGTTTTGCCTGCGTGTATATGCACCGTGTATAACTGGGTCCCCTGGAACTGGAGTTATGGATGGTTCTGAGCCACCATGAGGGTGCTACGAATTGAGCCTCGGTCCTCTGCGAGAGCAACAAGTGCTCTAAACTGCTGAGTCATCCTGGCCCACTACCTTATTTTTTGAGGCTGTATCTCACTCACTGAATCTGGAGCTCACTGATTGGCTAGCCTGGTTGAACAGCAAGTTCCAGGGATCCTCCTGTCTCCACCTCCCCAGTGCTAGGATTACAGATGCGACACCACGCCCGATCTTTACTCGGGTGCTGGGGATCCAGCTCAGGTCCATACTGTCTAGCGTTTTCCTGACTGAGCCGTCTCTCCAGATCCTATGTATTCTTTTTATAATTCTAAAATAGGACGTCTGGATTGACTATCTCCCACCCCCAGCCAGTACTGAGGACTGAATCTGGGGCCTCACAGAGTAGGCAGGCACTCTTCCACTGGACTGTATCCCCAGCCCTCAGATGTGACTTGTGACCACTGGGTGTTACAGTGTGCATAGTTTGACTTACAAAGCCCATAGACCTAGTGATTTTGTATTCTCTTAAGGAGGTCTTTGTCTCTTTCAAGGCATAAGAATATTCATCTTCCTTTGTTACTTTAGAGAAGTTTTACTCAATTTTGAGGGTGGAACTCAGTGATGGAACACGTTTAGCAAGTGAGAGGCCCTGGATTCAGTGTTGTGGGGGATGTTTTACTCTATGACCCATCTATAATAGATTTTTGCCTGTGGTATGAGGTAGACAATAAATTTATAATTGCACCAGCAACACTCATTGCAAAAACAAAGAAAATTAAACACTAATCCCCAGAGCAGCCTATTTTTAAGGGTTTTGTTCCATATATTTGTTTATCTGGGGGAGATGCTGTGGTTTGTGCACCTGAAAGTCAGAGGTCACCTTGCAGGAGTCAGTTCTCTTTATCCAATGTGTGACAAAACTCGGGTCATCAGGCGTGGCAGCAAGTGCCTTTACGAGCTGGGCCATCTCCCTGGCTCCTTGAGTCATCTGAGGTAGGTCTCGCTATGCAGACTAAGCTGGCTTTGAACTTATGACCATTCTGCCTCAGTCCCCCAAGTGCTGGGGATATTTGCCACATACCAGGGGATGAACCAAACACCCACAAATTTTGGGATCGTTTCTGGACTCTCTATTCTCTATTGCACTACTATACCTTGGACTAATATCACATTATCAATGTTTTACTGATTTATAAGTCTTGATATTTGGTAGATTAACCATCTCTGTTTCCCTCTCTCTTTTTCTCTTCTCTCCCTCCCTCCCTTCCCTTTATTTTTGGTGGGTGCAGGGTCTCACTCTGCAACTTGGTCTGGTTTTCTTGCCATCACGCATTGCTAAATCCAGCTTCCTGCCCTTCAATGTCATCTTTCCAGTTGGATTCTGATTTCCAGGGAAATTTTAGAATTAGCCTATCTCCCTTGAAACAGCCACCGAGATTTTATTCAGCATATCGTTTAATTAACTGATAAATTTGGGGAAAATTAGCACTCGAGTCTAATTGTCTACCAATGTGGTTTACTTCCCCCTCCTTCTACTTAGACTACTTTGATTTTTTTTTTTTTTTTGCTGGGAGGGGGCACCATTTTCCTATATATAGATATATTTCTTTTTAAATCAACAATATATTTATTTAACATAAATAAACAATTTTAAATGATTGAGATATTTAACCATCACCCCCTCACTTCCTTGTGTGTGTGCATCTATGTAGCAGGTGTAACAGGTTTTCAAAATCCAGTTAGCATCCAGATTTATCTAGTACCTCACACTTGCTAGAGAAGCACTCTAGGGTGTAGCACTAGTCTATGTAGCTCCTTTTCTTGTATATAAACCTTAAAAATGGACCCCACTAAGTTACTGGGGTTGGCCTTGAGCTTTTGATTTTCTTGCCTTCTGCCTCAGCTCCCTGAATATCAGACCTGGCTGGTAATACATATTTTGATGCTAATGATATCATTAAGATGTTACGTTATTTTACTGTAGTAAATATATAAACAATTTAAAAAATATTGACCTTGTATCTAGTGATTTTGCTGCATTCATTATTGATTTTTCTCCAATCTTTTTTTACTTTCCTTAAATAAAATCCTGTAAACTCTGAATAATAAACACATTTTATTTCCTCTATTCCATCTCAATGTCTTTTATTTTTAGCTCTGATCTCAGCATAATGTTGATTAGAAATAACAGTAGCAGCATTTTTGTCTTGGTCCTAATTATCATGGAGAAATCTAACAAAGTTTCCCTATGGTTATACTACTTAATGTGTAGACAGCTGTACATGGTGTCTGAGCCCGAGTGTGGGCAAGGAGGGCATCTGCATAGCAAGGTAGCCTGGCCTGGGCGTAGGAGCCTGCGTGAGATGTGGAGAGCATCATCTGGACATGGTACCGTTCAGGGTGCCAAGGCGCGGGAACATGGTTACCAGTATGTACAGAGGAAGTAGCCGTCTATGGCAAAAAGCTTTTAACTCTTTGAGAGCACAGGAGAGCTTCCCCATTGTGCATGACCCAGCACAGGGTGTCGTTGAGATAGGAGAGAGTGTCCTTTAGGAAGTAAGGGCAGGGGCCGTGGTTGATCATGGTGGATCATGAGCTAGCCACATAGTGCACATACATGACGCTTGAATGGAGGAGTAATTTTGTTGGGCTTACAGAGCATGCATAGAACACGTGGACTCTTTACTGGCTCAGCCTCCATAAACTGAAAAATGACCATTTATCCTAGGCAGTGTTAGCACACACCTTTAATCCCAGCACTAGGGAGGCAAAGGCAGGGATCTCTGAATTCAAGGCCAACCTGATCTAGACAGGATAGCCAGAGCTACACAGAGAAATCCTGTCTCAAAAAACAAAAACAAACAAACAAATAAATAAATATGTCCAGTTCCAGGAGATATTACTCAGTCTCCCTCCACTTCCCATCACAAGATCCATAAAAGACAACTAGACAGAGCAGCATGCCAATACTTCTTCATTATAACCCTCCACTCTGGAGAGCTCATTCTCCCCGTTCTTTACTAAGTCTACATTCACTCTTCTTCTTGTCCAAATTTCTTTCTTTTTTTTTTTTTTGAGACAACCCAGAAGCCACTAGTTTCAGGTGGCTTCAATGACCCGTGGTTGTCACTCCAGCTCCTCAGAGTTAAATCTAGTAAAAACTGGAAAAGGCTTTGCTATCACTTCCAAAGAATCCACAACATCAGAACCCACGTGGAAAGGCTGGGGAAGGACAGTAGGGACAACACAAGGCAGGAATTGTAGAAAGGAACTGATGCCGTGAGCGAACAGACTGAGGACAATGGGGGCCGGGTTCTCACTGCTGGAGAAAGAAGTCACAGCAGAGAAAAAGACAAGAGGGATAACCATAGACAGAGTCCCAGCTTTAGTCGGAATGTGAAGTTTCCAATGTGTCCAAGCAGATATAGAGGTGTGTGTGTGTGTGTGTGTGTGTGTGTGAGAGAGAGAGAGAGAGAGACATGCACACACACACAGAGAGACAGACAGACACAGAGAGACAGAGAGAGACAGAGAGAGATACAGAGACATGCACACACACACACAGAGAGAGACAGACAGACAGACACAGAGAGACAGAGAGAGAGAGAGACAGAGAAAGACATGCACACACACACAGAGAGACAGACAGACAGAGACAGAGAGAGATACAGAGAGAGACATGCACACACACACACACACACACACACACACACACAGAGAGAGAGAGAGAGAGAGAGAGAGAGAGAGAGAGAGACCACTTCAGTATTTCATAGCTTTGCCAAAGGGGCTAAAAGTGACAACATTCCTATGGCCATTGACACATATAACAGCCAAATATTTGTTTCTAATTTTCTTCTTTTTTTTTTCCCTCCTTAGCAGAAACTAGGTTTCTTCAGAGAAATGGCTGGTTCCGGATCTGAAACAGGGAAATTATAAGATAAGCCTTGAATATCTTACTGTGTCAGAATAAAAGTGTTCAAAGATTCAAAGAATTTTATCTATTCTATCAAAGGAGCACAGGAACTAGCTTGAAGGAGCTCCCATTGGCTAAATCTGGGACAATCTGAACATGGAAATAAAGATAGTAACAGACTATAACACACTGTATAAAACAGATCCATAAATTCAATGACATAAATAAATTAATTAATTCAAACATTTTATGAGGAATGGAATACAGTCTCAAAGCGGGGGAAGAAGTATCTTTTTAACTGAGGAGTTAGCCAAGACCATGTTCATCAAACAGTAAGGCTAAGATCACCAGGGGAGAGACACACAACTACACACAATGTGGATTTCATTTTGTTTCTCCAGACATGGAAAGGGGCATTAATGAGCAATTGGTGAAATTGGAAAAATCTAAAGGTATTTTGCAAGTTTCTGAGAAGTAATGCGTCAACATTAATTTCCTGATTTTTGGTGGTTGCCCTGTGGTTAGCATGAGAAAGTATTTGGAATGTATTCAGTGTTTTATGCCCCTTCTTGTTATCTACACATTAAAATGCTGACCACCAAGACAGTTGTATAAAGAGGCAGTGTCTCTGGGAAATCATTGGGTCATGAGGGTAGGGCCCTCATGAATAAGACTAGTGCCTTTATGGAAGGTATCTTAGAAATCACCTTCTCTGCCTCCGTGTGAAGATAAGCAGAAAGATCCATGAGGAAGACATGGAGTCTGTCAGAGTCTCTGGAACCATGGGAAGTAAACCTCCGATGTGATAAACGGTCTAGTTTCTCGTCTCTTGTTATAGCGCCTGACAGTAAGGAAACTCAAAGGAGAGCGTCTGAGTGTCCCAGGGTCCCGTTGCCAGTTTACTCTCAACACGTCAAGTAATTAGGTTCTTTGTAGTCCCCTGAAGGACATGCGCCCACACATCACAGAGACACTCGCACAGAAATGTTTGCTGAAGCACTAGTGACAGTAACAAAGTCATGGAGCCCACCTAGCAGAGCAATAGATAAGGAAAACGTGGCATGCATCCATAATGGGATTTTTTTCAGCCCTAAAGATTAAAATTTTTGTTGTTGTTTGCCTTTTTGTTTTGTTTTGTTTTGTTTTGTTTTTTTTAAGACAGGGTTTCTCTGTAGGTTTGGAGCCTGTCCTGGAACTAGTTCTTAGTAGACCAGGCTCGAACTCACAGAGATCCACCTGTCTCTGCCTCCCAAGTGCTGAGATTAAAGGCTTGCGCCATCAATGCCCAACTATATTTAATGCATTTTGGTACTCCAGATTCAATTAGGTTACATAATCAACTAGATAAAGAGATCATTTTTCATTAGTTCTTTGAGAATTTGTATAATATTTTTTGATTATATTTGCTCTTCCTCAGTTTCTTCTAGAGTTTCCCTCCCTTCCCTATCCATCCAATTCACTTCGTCCCCCATCCCCCATCAAGTTCAGTTTGTGCTGCCTACATATTCTTGGATGGATGGCCGTCCCCCGCAGTGTGGTCAACGGACAGGGACTACATTCCTAAAGAAAACTGACTCTGTCTCCCAGCTGCTTTCGATTGCCAATCGTCCCTCTGCTAAGGGTGACACTTTGTGTTTGTGTCCCTCCTCCATGCTGGGATTTGATGGAGGACTGAGCTTACGTGACACTTGTGCACACTGTGGCACATCAGTGTGAGCTCATCTGTGTAGTGGCCCCGCTGGGCTTGGGGGGCACTATCTGTAGTCCCCAACACCTCTGGCTCTTATTCTCTTTCTAGGCCCCCTCTTCTGAAATGATCCCTGAGCCTTGGGAGGCAGGGATGAGATACGGGTGTCCCATTTAAGACTGAGCATACCCCTGTCTCTATTCTCCATACTTTGGCCAGTTATGGCTCTCTGTGTTCATCATCGTCTACTGCAAAGAGAAGCCTCTCTCAGGTCCTTCTGCAAGAGCAGTAAGTGCTCTTAACCACTGAGCCATTTCTTCAGCTGCTGCCTCTGTCTTATTAGCACAAGGGTTAGTTTTAAGGAACTTGAATGTTGTACAATCTCAAGGGCCTCTTTAAACAGAGTTTAGCAGGGAGTTTGGGGTAAGATAACTAAGTTAAGTATGTAAAAAAAAAAGCCTTATGGAAACCCATTATTTTGTAAATTAATTTAAATATATAATTTTTTAAAGGAGTTGAATTACCTGAATAGGTGGACAATGCTTCTTCTAGAAGACATTAGTTATTAAATGAAAATGTCAGTGCCAGGTCTGGTCTGTCTTCCTATGAGATATTGATCAGAAAGGCCACAGAGGATCCCTAAGACAACGGAGGCTATTGACACTGCTTTCGGTTGTCCACCATCACTGATGGTAAGGTCCTGTTGTTGAAGATACAACATAGTTTGGTTGCAGGGCAGAGAAATCAAGTAGAAAATGACCTGGGGGCTGGAGAGATGGCTCAGAGGTTAAGAGCACTGGCTGCTCTTCCAAAGGTCCTGAGTTCAATTCCCAGCAACCATATGGTGGTTCACAACCATCTGTAGTTTTATCTGGCTCCCTCTTCTGGCATGCAGACTAAACACTGTATAAGAGTAAATAAATATTTTTTTTTTAAAAAAAAAAGAAAGAAAGACACTGACCTGGAAGCTTTTCACTGCTGGTTAGCTTTCATAGTGCAGGCTGCGGGGAGAAAAGAGGTCATGGACCATCCATGCTACAATAACTGACCTTCCAGGAAAGATGTGTCCATGGCACGGTAGTGATGTGACTCTTAGGGGGGTAACCAACTGCTTTCTGATTGGATCTGAGGCCTGCTCCACAGCTAGGAATTCACCTGGTAGAGCCCATGGCTGGGGAAGACATAGAGGACCTAGTTGGGGAAACCGGCTATTATCGTTTTGCTAAACTAACATATTGTCAAACTGCCTTTAAATATTTAAAGGGATTAGTTACCCCTCAACCTTAGTCAGAGAGTTCTTTTTGCACTGGACGGCTGTCAAATAATAGACTCATAATTGGGCAAAGTGCTGAGATTAAGTAACTATCGAGATCTCAGCCCTAAATGGAACATCTGTATCAACCCCCCAACCCTTACCTCCACATGACTTAGGGAACGCCATGAAAAAAAAGATGGCAGAAAAAAAAAAACCTAAGTGTGAGAGCCTAGGCTGTGGAGGAGCCCTGTGAAATTCCATCTTCTAGACACAACATGACCATCAACATGACCATCTTCTAGACACAACATGACCATCAACATGACCATCTTCTAGACACAACATGACCACGAACTCACAGCAGCTGCAGGGGTCTGCACGAGAGAAAGCCAGTCATCCATTCTGGCATGGATGAGAGAGGGTGCCATAGGGCCCCACCCGTCACTGAGCACTTGGTGGCTGCTGCAGGAAGAAGAGCCACTTTTCCTCCGGGAGTATGGCCACTGGTGGGTTGCCCATGCTTTTGCAGACAGTACTAATTGGACTCAGTGAGTTATATATAAAGAAGAAAAAGAGGCCATGGATGTGGGAGGGGCAGGTGTTAGGGGAGGCTGGGGAGAGTGGGAGAGGAGAGTTGGGGGGGTGGATATGATCAAGACACGTTAAATATGTGTACAAAATTGTCAAAGCATAAGTAAAAATATTTTTGGAAGAAAGATCATAAAATTGTGAGTATAAAATCAGGCAGAAAAGCTAATATTTAGTATGAGAAAAGGAATGGTAATAAGTGATAAATTTTAAAAAGTGGATAAATACCACAAACATCATAAAATCAGGAAAAAATAACCTTTCGAAATTGTTTTTATTTTTTGACAATACACACACACACACACACACACACACACACACATATATGGTGTATTTTCATGATCTTCACCCCAATTTCCCTCCCAATCTCTCAGAACCCCCCTCCTTTCCAGCAAGACCTCACCCGTGGGTGGGGGATATTTATTGGAGCATGAGCAACTTACCAGAGATCACCATTGATGAAAGTGGCTCTTACTCCCCCAGTAGCTTCCAATTGTTCCTTAGGGAGGAGTGGGGCCTCAAATCTGCTCTTTACCGTCCCTCTGCCTCACCTTGGGGAAAGTTCAAGCTCCAGATGTTAGCTCTAGGCTGGCTCTTGGCCTGTCTTCTGTGGAAACATAACTTCATGGGGGAGGACTGTCAAGGAAAAGCTGCAGAGCTTTTGAGGATAGGCTGGGGCTCTGAGCAGTGGCAATGATGGTAGCCGGTGTCACCAAACCTAGGTGGGGATAGATGTCCAGTTCCTAATGAGGTATCCAGAGAGCGACTCTGCCCTGGGAAGAAGACAACACAAAACGCAGTAGCTGGAGCCTTGGCCACATGTAACTCACTGGGGTTCTCAGTCCTAGCAAAGGTTTTTATATGATTAAACAGAGCAGTGTAAGAGCTAAGAGTTCACAGATGTGTACACAATTCTAGGTGGCATTGTCTACCCAATCGGCAAGTTTCAGGTTCAGTGAGAGACCCTAAACATTTTGGTAGAGGGGCCAGCAAGATGGCTCAGCGGGCAAAGCTACCTGCTGGGGAGCTGGGAGCATGGTCGGGTTCTGGTGAGAGACTTTTTCTAACTAGCTTATTGTGTTCCCACAGTGTAATGGTGGTGGGGACTCTGGGCTCTCCTCTGATGCAGACACTAATTCCAGCATGAGGCTGCCCAGTCTCACCTAACTCTCTCCCAAAGTCTCAGCGTCCAAGAACCATCACTTTGGGAATCAGGCCTTAACATAGCAATGTTGGGGAGGGGCCTTTTTCAGTCCATAGAAGGCTGATGGGGGTGGGGGTGACCAGCATTGAGATGGTAAATTTGGGCTTGGAAAGATGGTGTAACATTTAAGAGTGCTTCCAGAGGACCCAAGTTTGGTTCCTAACACTCATGTCAGGTGGTTCATGACCACCTGTAATTTCAGCTCCAGGGGATCAGATGCCGTCTTCAGGTGCCTTCATGCATGCGGCATACAGTCTCACACACGTATAAATAAAATGAAAATAAATATGAAGGTGATGACTTTTAGGGCTGTCTAGCCAGGCAAGTATGAGAACCCAAGTTCTGTCCCCAGAACCCATATTTATAGCCAGGCATGGTGGTCTCCCCCTTTCCTTCCCTGTTGTTCCTATTCTCCTTTTCACCTCTCCGTGTTTTTCTGGGGGCCACCTGGGAGTGCTGGCATCCATTAAACCTGGGTATCTTCTAATTTGGTCTGATCTGGTTTGATTTGGATTATTGCATCTGCAGAGAGGTTTTTCAGTCAGAAAATACTTAGCATATGGAGGTTCAAAGGGGAGGGGGCTGTCTCCCCCACTGGCCCAAGGCTATCTGTTGGAAAATGCCCTTCTCACCCATGCTTTCTTCCAGGCTAAGATCGGCTTTGTCTCGGCTAGTTTCCCTTTTCAAGTATATGCTGTTAGGGCCCAGGGCCCATTACATTTATGTTACATTTACATAGTTTGTCTGGGGTGTCTGTGGAGACCACGGTCTGACCCCACAAGTGGCAAGGCAGTCCTTGCTGAGGTGGGATTGCGTGGGGCTGCCCATGTATTTCTCATACCCCTCTGTTTTTGACACAAGAGTCTTATCACGGTGGACACATTGTGATAGGCATTGAGTCCTAAGACTTGGCATAGACTTGTGAAAATGGGCTCTTGCTATTCGAAGCCAGATCCTCTAATGCCCTTGGGCTGCCTTTTACAAAAATCCTTTTAAATTGGAGCTAACACCTAACATAAAACAAACAAGGCTCCAAAAGCCCCTGTTTTCTGGATGCCATGCTCCCACTCCCCTCCCCTCTTCTCTACCTGTTTGTTTGTCTCCATTCCTGGCATTAATCTGGTCATGCTGGGACTCTCTACAATGGATCCAGATTCTCCCCTCCCCCGTCCTTCCCTTCTAAAACTGTATAGATGTCTGTCCTTTGTTTCTGTTCCTTCTGACAGCCTCTGCTAATCTGGTCCTTAATGGGACCACCTGTGTGCTTCCCTGGCTGCTCCTGCCTGCCTACACCAGGTCAGCTACCACAGGTTCCTAAAAAAAAAGTTTCATTTGTCTGTCTGTTAAAACAATGTGGCCACACTATGCTTTTATGTCTATCTGTGTATGTGTGTTTGTTTCTATAGTATGCTTGTCTTATTTCTCTGTATGTATGTGTGCATGTTTTAAGATTTGTAAAACATATAACCCCAGATTACACCAGCTCTAAAAAATACAAACATGTGGGTAACCTCTATTTTGATCTCACTGCCATCTTGGGTAAGAGTACCCACGTGTGCTAGTATTCTTTGACTTATTAAAATATTTCTTTTAATCTTCTTACATTTACTACCATTGGTAAGCTGTAACTAATTGGGTGAAGTACATGTCTAAATTTAACCTATATGTCTAATTTAAATATAACTAACAAGTAAAGGTACCCAATTCTCAAATGCCTTTATAGATGAGAGTATGGCATTTAACAAAAGAGCTTCTAACACAGAGACATGCCAGCTCCTGCAGCATCCTACAGCTCCTCCAGGAAGATGCTTGGTTACAGAAGACCTTTCGCTTGCTTCTGGATATGGCAAAAGCCATCCACACAGCAAAAAGTGGCCTTCCACTTCATCAACTTCCTGGACTACTACACCAGGGATCGATCGTTTCATCCTGCCAAGACAGGTAGACTAAATCTTCCCCCCACAGGAAAATCTTCGGGCTTCCTGGACTCAGCAGCTAATGACAAGCACTGCTTCTAAGGCTGGTGTTCTTCAAAGACTATGGAGAGACTTGGGATTGCCTGTGTAGCTAAAAAAAAACCTCTCCCATGTCTGCTCATTTATCCCTCTCAGATCTGTCTAATGACATTTGATGACTTAAGGTACTGGTAACTCATTGCTTCATTAAGTTTCCTGCTAAAAATACAGACAGGTGTGCCTTTTTCATAGGCTTCATAGTCCAGGATTAACAGGTTTCAGGTGTATCTTAAGAGATCCAGAGTTCACAATTCCCTCTAATTGTCTTCTAAAATGTTCCTGTTCCAGTGGTTTTACAGATACCTACAGGTTCCTAAAAAGTTCTGCTGCTTTATCAAGAAATCTGGTCTGGTAAAAACTAACAGTCTCCAGAGCATATTTTAATCTCGCATATTTTCAAGCATATTTTACAGGTGACTTCTGCTGTATGGGCCAAGACCAACTTACAAAGGCCCTCCAGACAACGCAAACACCTGCACCAACTCCTGGGACTTCACCATTGGTACCAACTCTCCTGGCTCAAAAGGATACCTACCAACCAAAATCTGGTTTTAAAGGGCATATCTGCTCTCGTGTCTCACTTATTCACCCTTGCCTCTCCTGTACAACCAGGGCAGTTCTCTGTCCCATTCTTTCTGGCAGTTAATGACCCTTCCCATGGCTAGCCCCATTCATAGGGCCAATAATCACAATATATTTTTCTTCTAGCCACCTGCCTGATGGCAGAAGTCACAAAAATAATCCCATACTAGTTTAGAATTATGAATAATAAAGGGTTATTTATTTAGGGGAGACTTACAGATCACTGTCCTAGATAACAGTCCTCTGCATGAACAGGGAACAGGAACAGAGTCTAGTAGCTGGAAGCAAGAAAGGGAGTGCATGCTTTACAGCTGCATTTATAGTACAAGAGACCACGCCCAAGTGGGCTGGTATCTCAAAGGCTGTTGGCTGAAGGAGCGGAAGGAGCTCCCACAGCACCCACCTTCTCACCTCCCTCAAGGAACAATTGCCTGAGGTCTCCAGTATGACAGTAAACCAAATGCCGCTCCAGCCACACCTCTCGCTGAGCATGAGCCCACTAACTCCCAGCTCTCCCCTCTCCACGTTGCCCCATGCCCACAGGAAGTAGCCAGACTTGAGCTGGCACCCCTTTATCTAAAAAGAGTCTGGAACGTTTGGTTGAAAGCATCACCTCAGCTCCCTGGCACCCCTTTATTCAATGAGTCTGGAATGTTTGATCGGAGGGCTTTACGCCCAGCATCCATTTTGAAATGGTAAGTGGAAACTCCATTTCAAGCCCCATCCTCTGAGAGTAGCCTCAGTCCAAACTCCACCTCCAAGAAAGCCCGCCAAATGGTGACCCCTTCCCAGGGAAGGTCAAGACCACTCCCACAGGCTATTTAGACTGCCCCCCAGAGAACGAACACATGGTCTTCCTTTTTCTCTCTGGTGATCTTTCCTGTTCTCCTTTTCTCCTCTCAGTGTTTTCCACCCAGGAGTGCTGGCAGCCATTAAATCTAGGCATCTTCTTAAAAAAAAAAAAAAGCCAGGCACAGTGGTGCATGCTGCAATCCCATGCCAGAAAGTTGGAGACAGGGGCATCCATTGGGCACACTGACCAGTCAGCCAAGCCTGAGAGGCTGCATCTCACAGAACAAGGTGGGCAGCTCCTGTGGACGACACCCAAGGTTGAGTTCTCATCTAACGTGCGTGTGCACCCATGCCCACACGTGTACACATACACATGCGTGCACTGTGACTTTTGACCAAAACTTGAAAAAGACAACAAAGTAGACCCAAGCCCCAACTCAAAGACTGTTCCAAGGAGAAAAAACAGATAATGAAAAAATAGCAGGGAGAGAGCAGTGTGGAAGTGGAGACTGAAGAAGCAGGGTCATGGGAAGATTAGTGCTATTTCCAGGACCTGGAAAAGGTGCAGAAGCCTCACAGGAAATAATACTGTAGGTCATTGGTAAAGCGCTTGCCATGCAAGTGCAGGTAGCTGCTCAGATCCCCAGCTCCTGTTTATAAAGGCTGAGTGTGGAAATAGTACATACTTGTAATACAAGTGGCAGATCCTCAGAGCTCTCTGGCCAGAAGTCTAACACCTGACATTGACTTCTGACTTCCACAGGCACACACCCATACCCAAACACACACACACACACACACACACACACACACACACACAACACACACTCATGCATATGCACACACCCACCCACCCTTGCACATACACTACACACATGCACATGCATGAAAAAATAATAACAAATTGGGGGCTCAGGATATAGTTTAGTGGCGGAGCTCTTGCTTGGGATATCTACTAAGACAATATACACATACACAGAGAGAGAGAGATACAGACAGACAGATAGACAGAGACAGGGAGAGAAAGAAAGAGCTCCTTCATACCAATAGGATCAGTTTATAAACCAATTTTAATTTGCTAAATGAACATTTCTTAAAACTCAAATTGTATTGACTGGGTAGAAAAATGGAAAAAATATGAAAGGATGCTGGTGCTAACCAAATTGCTGTTAATGCAACAAAGACTTGAGATAGTCAACTGATAAGCTATAAAATATTCATTTGCATCAGAGTTTTAAGGCCTTCATCCATGATAGGTTTGGCCTGGTTTTGAGTTGTTTGTTTTGTTTTGTGTGTGGTAACAACACATCATGGCCTATAGCAAAATCAATCACCTCACCTTATGGTAGGAAAGCAAAAGAAATAGAAAGGCTGGAGTCCCTTATTGTCTTCGAGAACATCTCCAGTGAGTTAAGATATCTCACTAGTTCCTACTGATTAATGTTTCCACCACTTTCTAACACCACTGTTCTGTGGACCAACCTTTTAACTCATCAGATTTAGGAGAACATTTAAGATTCAATCTAACCCTGGTGGTGGTGGCACACATCTTTAAACCCAGCACTTGGGAGGCAGAGGCAGGTGGATCTCTGTGAGTTTGAAGCAACCTGGTCTACAGAGTGAGTTCCAGGACAACCAGGACTGTTATACAGAGAAACCCTGTCTCAAAAAAACAAAAACAAAACAAACATAAATAAATAAAAATAAAAACCTCTCAAAAACAAAACCAAGATTCAAACTACAACCATAACTGCCTACCATAGACTTCCAGAGATTGAATAAGAAATTATTGGCCTGTGGTAGGCTAGTCCACAAGCCACATCAAAGTAAATAACTGTGGGGTGGGGGTTAAAATAAAACAAAAACAGAAATGGCCCATGTTGAAACTTGGTAGCTGTGTGTTGATGGAAACCCTCAGATACTCCCCAGATGCAAACCAGACGAGCAATCTTGGATGAGGACTCTGGGGTGGCTTCAAGCCCAAGTCCACCCCCCATATCCTGCCCCCAGAGGCTCTGTGCTAATAGCCCTAAGGACAACAAATGATTCTCTGTGACCACAGCCAGTGCTGGCTGGCAGGTACATGGGATTCAGAAGTGTTATGCAGAGGAAGCATCAAATTACTTACTTGAACAGGAAGCTGACACCTCTGGCATGCAACCTGGCAATGGCCCAGAAGGAAGATAGATTCTGTATGTGGCTTTTCTGTGCCAAAGCTTTTAGTGTGAGGAAGGGTCACTGGGACCAATGAAGATTCCAAACAGATAGATGCTGGACAGGACCCGGAACCATTGAGATGGGCATAGGAGGTGGCTTGGTACCTAGTGGGACTCAACCTTTGGGGTTTTGGTGAGTTTAATCTCAAGTAAATCACATGGGTTGAGAATCTGGAAGAAGTGACTTCCTGAAGGCAAATTAGGATAGGATATGCTGATCCTGATGGGCAGCAGGGGATAATGGTACCCTCCAGATGGACAGGTGGAATACAGTCTCTCTCTCCCGGCCTTTTCCTTCAGTTGTTCTGTATTTGAACTAGCCTAGATAAATGATATTTCTCTAGTCTGGAAGAGGAGCTGAAAAGCCATATTTTTGCACACCTCCCTCAGGGCGTTTTACTGGGCAGTATCGCTAAAAACCTTAATTCAGCCAGGTGGTGGTGGTGCATGCCTTTGATCCCAGATGCAGAGTTCAAGGCCAGCCTGGTCTACAGAGTGAGTTCCAGGATAGCCAGAGCTACACAGAGAAACCCTCTTTTGAAAGAAGCAAGCAAACAAACAATCAAATGAAAATATCCAGTTTATAAAGTTAAGAGTGCTTTTAAGCAAAGGAGGTCAGCATGAAAGATTGTCTTGAGAGCCGGGGTCATGAACTCAGTGGTAGAGTGTTTGCCTAGCATCGACAGATCCTGGAATTGATCCTCATACCTCAAACTAAAAATAAATAAGTAATAAATAGTCCTTAGCAAAGTGAGGTGGTGTGTTGGCTAGCTGTATCTCAACTTCACGTAGACTTGTGTCATCTGAGAGGAGGGAACCTCAATTGAGGAAGTGCCTCCATAAGATAAGGCGTAGGTGAGCCTGTATGGCACTTTCTTAATCAGTTTTTGATGGGCGAGGGCCCAGGCCATTGTGGGTGGTGCTAACCATGGGATGGCAGTCCTGGGTTCTATAAGAAACCCAGCTGAGCGAGCCATGGGGAACAAACAAGAAAGCAGCACCCCTCGGTGGTGCAGGTTGCCTCCTCCAGGTTCCTGTCTTGTTTGAGTTCCTGTCCTGACTTCCTTTGATAATGAACTGTGATGAAGAAGTGTTAGCCAAATAAATCCTTTCCTCCCAAGCTGCTTTTGGTCACAGTGATAGTAACCCTGTTATCTTGGGCTTATGATAGATAAGACCTTATCTTGGGTGGAGGTGTGGAAAGAATTTTCCTATTTTGGAACTTTGGAAGAGGAAAGTGTAAACTAACAACTTGCTTCAAAGCCCATCCCCCACTTGCCTTTAGTGCTGAACAAATTAAGAGGCAAATACAAATGACTTTTATGCAGACAAGGTATTGAAGCAATTAGCAGGCCCATTAGGGCCCTCCACGTGAGCTACTCACTGATACCTTCTTCAGGGAGTAGGCCTTTTGATACTGTGGGCAGGTGTGGGGGGGGGGTTGCCCAGCTCTGACTTGACTTTTAGAAATCACCATCCTGCTTGAGACTGAACGAGAAAACCTGCCTGAAGGGGACGCAGCATCAAGTGGGGGACTAGACATTCCTTAAAAGTCTGCTGGAACTCCTGCGTATGAGAATGTAGGGCACGCAGGAGTTAGATTAGCTATAATGTTGAGGGACGAGGGGGATGGGCGGGATTAGCGGGTCACTAAAGCCTGGCCTCTGCAAATGATCCTAGGGTGGGGTGCCGGTCACTGCACTGTTATTTACTGCCATGTTTTCAGTCTCCGTGGTCCGTGTTGTGTGGTCCGTGTTGTACCTCTTCCGTAGCCTGGACCCTATTTGTGTGTGTGTGTTTGTGTTAAGTACCCAATACTTTATAGACTCATGTGTTTCAAGTAGTCTGCTATCCACATGAATTTCTTAGGTTTGCAGAACATCTTGCTCCAAGCCCATTGGAAAGCAGAACAGGTTCTCCACTGTGTGTGGAGATCTTTGGAGAGGCTGTGGGATGTGGGATGTGAAAAACACCTTCTAAATAGAAGACAGGGCGAGTGTGGTGCCCTGCACAGAGCTGGTTCATAGCTAAAGGGCCGCAGTGGGACCAGACGAGGCTACTAGGGTCAGACAAACTGTCAACAGTCGATGACCCACGAGTCAAATCAAACAACCTCCCAAGAAAAGTCCGAGATGTGGTGCCTGTCAGTGCACTAGCTAAGAGGAAATTACAGCCATATAATCTGGCTTCAGAAACAAACGAAACCAAGAACAATAGTGCACCATTTTAATGGAGAAGAACCTAATAGGAGAAAAATGAAGACAGCAAAGAAACACGTGCTCGTGGTGTGAGCCAGGCAGACTTTCTCAGGTCTATAACATAGAGGCCATGTAACCAACACCAAGCACATGTAATTCACATGCATTGTAGATGCTCGTGGTGTGAGCCAGGCAGACTTTCTCAGGTCTATAACATAGAGGCCATATAACCAACACCAAGCACATGTAATTCACATGCGTTGTAGAACTTTACAAGATAGCATGGCTGGGTGTGGGGGGCACACTTCAGACCCTAGCACGCAGGCGGCAGAGACAGGTGGCTCTCTGTGAGTTTGAGGCCCACATGGTCTATGCACTTAAGTTCCAGGCCAGCCAGGGCTACAAAGTGAGACTCTGTCTAAAAAAAAAAAAAAAAAACCAATCAAACAAAAAGGATGAAAATTTATAATAGCCCTCAATGATATTTTATAGATCTCAGAGGAATTAAGACAATTTCTGGAGGTTGCAGCTCCTACATAGGGGGCTGGGTTAGAACCCAGACCGAAGTGAGTCTGAAACTCAGTGGGAGTCTCTGTCTCCTTTAAGAGAACAATTTCTGAGCTATTTGTGAAGGAATCAGTTAGGTTTCTTCCTGGCTGCTCACTTTCCTAAAGGAGAAGTCTGGGCCACTGAGTCTCTTATTCACTATCATAGGTACACTGGACCCCAAGGTCAGCCCATGTCAGGAGGAATCCCTGTGAACCAAGATAAGAAAGAGACCAAATTTCCTCAGGGACTGCTGTGGAGCAGAAGTGGACTTGAGAGCACCAAAAAGCCTGTGTGCAGCTCTGGGATGCATCTGGACCATTCTCAAGATCCCTCATTTCCCCCTAAGAGTCCTTAGAAGTGGGGCCTGTGCATCTCGCTGGGAGCCTCCTGGCTGAGGACACAGGGATGGGAAGGTAGGCTTCTCCGAGGGGCTGCTCTCAGTGAGTGGAATGGGGAGAAGGTAAGGGACGCTGCCCTGGATGAAGATCCAGCCGCAGAGGCAGCTTCCAGCAGCCACCTGCCTGGTTGAGATGGAAACGCTGATTCCAGCTCCAGCCCCCAGACAGGCTAAGAATATCTCAGCCAAGCTACAGCCACCACCCCCGCCCTTCTTGATCTGCTCATGCATCTGTAGTGCTATCCTGGGAGCAGCGAGGAGATCGAGTAGGGGGGATGCTTGGGGTGCAAGGCAAAAGAGAGAAGAAGGCTAAGAAGGGGCTTGGTTGGAGGCAGGAGGTGAACTGCTGGGTAGAGCTTTGAAGACTAGGAAGCCGAGGGACGGTCGAGACAGGACCCAGAGGATGAGAGAGGCTGCGTAGGTAATAAGGAGGAGGACATGACTCCCTCTTCCATCACGGAAAGACCAGAGTACATGGCAGGGCAATGGAGCTTACACTTACCTGCACCCTTTTCTGTTTCCTCCTCGGCATCCTCCCCTAGCTCAGCATTGGTCCTTTCTCTGCCCAGAGCATCGCATTCCTTCTCCATGTTTCCAATTCTATTCCCCGTTCTAAGGAACCTTTATGTGGGCTCCTTAATTGAGTCTTCTAACGCAGCCTCCTATTAAGGGCAGAGGTGAGAACGGGGAGCTCCTGGCAGCTAGCACACCTCCCCTGTCACTTTCCTGTCCTCCAGGTATGTCCCCTCTCACTCTGCTTTGTTATTTTAGGAGGGGTTCACCTCCCTAAGGCTTTGAGCCTTGACAACTCAGGTCTCCTGAGGTAAGCCCTTAAGGGAAGGAGGGAGGGAAGGAGGGAGGGAGGGAGGGAGGGAAGGTAAGAGGGAGGGAGGACTAGGCTGGTTCACCTCTCAGCACACCTCGAGGACCTGAGAGCCTGAGTGGAACTGGTGGGTATTATGGGAGCTGGGGGCAGGCAGCAGGCTGCAAGCATTCAGATGCCTAGGCTGCAGCTCCACCCTGGCTGTTTTAAGAACCTGTGCAAGCCTCTTTGTAAGAGACCTTCAAAGATGCGTAGATGCAACATGTAGGGTCTGGGATGTCCAGGTTTGATGTTTACTGGGGAGACCCTGATTCTGAAGCAGCTTGGGCCTCCTTCCCTGTGCTAGCCTCCCTTCCAGGGTCTCTGGTAGAGCTCCAGGGGACAGAGGAATAATTTGCATTGCTAATAGCTCCAGCTCCACTTGCCTTGTCTCCCAGGCTGAACTGCAGACACACAGGCCTCACATGGATGCTGTGCACACAAAGCCTGAGCCCGGCAGACGGAAACAGATTAGGGGGAAGCTGGAGCTAGAGAGAGAAGCAGATTCTTAGGCCGCATTTGACTCGGAATCAGAGCTGTAGGATTGAAGAAGCTGTAGGAACTCTTTCTGTGCAATTCCTAAAATACTATCTTATTCTTCTAATAGGGATTTTTTTATCTGATAATAAAAGTAAAACATGCCAAATCCTCGAGTTTTATCATGAAGAAACAGAGGCTCAGAGAGACAGAATGACTTCCCCAAGGTCATGTAAATGGCAAGCTCTGGGCTGTACTTCCCAGCTCCTGTCTTTTAGACTAAATCCTCAGAGGGGGTGAAGGGAAGGTTAGATAAATGGATAAGGAGTTTTCATTGCATGGCTTGGAGACCTTCCTAGCTCACCTGTCCAGGGAGGGGAGTGAGGGGCTTTTCTAAGGTAAATTGGTGGGGACCTTCATCAGTAGGTCCTGGGCCTTGTAGCTCCTGGTCTGGTCTGGACCTGCTGCCATAGCCTTGGCATCTGAAGAGTATTAGAGCCAACCAGGGAGCCTGCTCTCAGCACGGTTCCAGAGGTCATACAGGAAATGGTCAGACGAGAAACATCATCCAGAAACTAGCACAATTAATGAATCATACACAGGCTCTAAACATAATCCAACCAGGAAAACAGTTACAGATGTGGCAAGAAAGCCATGGACCTTCTCTAAAGTCTCCTCCTCCATGAAGTCTCCCTGGTTCCACTAGCTTTGTCCTCCTGGACCTCTGCCCTGTATCATGTGCTTCTCTTTCTTGCCTTGGTGCCTCTAGCTTACTCTTTCAATCAGTTCAGAAAAGCTTCCTGGAGGTGGGATTTCAAGAGCTTGATAGATGGCACTACGGTATCCTGAGAGAGGGTTATGAACCATAGCACGTGCTCAGAGACCCAGGAGGATAATTAGGGCAGGAAAGAGGAGTGCCTGTAAGCCAGAAAGAGAGTTTCAGATGGGGTAAGGGATATGAGATTTTCAGAGGCACGCGATCTGGTGACCCTGAAGCAGGAAAGAGTTCCTGATACTGACAAACAGGATAACAGAAGGTCACAGCTGGACCTGGAGTAGGGATACCAACATGTGATATCCATGGTGCAGAGCCCCTGTCCTAAATGGTACCAGCAATAATCCTCAAGTCAATAAGAGACTCCTGGGAGCTAGGACCCACGTGCCGTTCATCTTCACATGCCAGGTTTTGGCCAGCACAGCTCAGTCTTGGTGGGGCCTGTCCTTAAATACCAAGTGAGCCAACTGTTCCTTGGGTGTCAAATAAAGGCTGACTCAGAAGGCCTTGCAGGAGTAAGGGGGCCCGTTATAGGAGCCACAAAGAGGGAACTTTCCCCCATAGCTATGGAGAGAATGAGAGGCTGGGCACAAGAGAATAAAGATCAGACTCAAGGGCACAGAAAGACCCTGCCGAGAAAGAGTACAATGGGACTGGAGCGATGGCTGAGCTGGGTAAAATCCCTTACAGCCCAGCCTAAGGATCTGAGTTTGGTCCCCACCATCCGTTCAGTGGGAGGCAAAAATTGATTTCCCAAAGCTGTCTTCTGACCTCCAAACATGCTGTGACAAGCATGTGCACCTCCCCCACAATGAATACTAGAGAAAGAAAGAAAGAAAGAAAGAAAGAAAGAAAGAAAGAAAGAAAGGAAGGAAGGAAGGAGCCAAGTATGTACGTGACCATGGTTGTAGTGAAGGGAGATTTGAGGAAGGCGACCTCAGCTTCTGGGAGTGGGCGGGTGAGCAGTGGTTGTGAGACTGCAGAGAAAAGCTGAAGCCCAGGGGACTCAGCACAGCCTGTCTATAAGGAAACACGCACAGAGAGGACTGTGGGTACACACTGATCCCGACAGCAGTGAGTCTTGGTGTTGTGCCGGTCTGGTGGAAATGGAGGCAGGCCTGATGGTGCCTTAGAGAGAGACATTCAAGAACAATTCTGAGAAATCGACAGGCAGGGACTTCTCTGTCCACCAATCCCATCCCCATGCCAGCGTCCAAGGTACACCTAAGAAACGGGGACACTCCTGGCATGGAATCCACAGCATGGCTGGGAGAGAAGGGTCCTACAAGGAACACTGAACAGGCCGACAACAAGGGGTGCTCCCAACCTGCAGGTAAGGCCGAAAGAGTCCAAAGTCTAGGACAAAGGCCTATGGGCACTGCAGAGAGAATGGAAAGATCTGGAGACATAGGCAGCACCCGGTCTAGCAGCTAGCTAGCATCTGGGAGTGGGATCACCTGGGACCTGAGCAGCACGGCGCTGTTTAACGATTACAATCCACCTCAACTTGGACCCAGGTCTTGACTGGAGGTTGAGCCAACCCTCCTGGGCCTATTACCACACAGAAAGCCCCATTTGCTGTCCTAGCCTGCGGTCATCAACTGATCCAATTTCCAGAGTTCCCTAGAGTCCAACCATCCATCACCCACCCCAGGATGAGATCAATATGTTGGTGGGGCAACCAATCAAGAAGGAGCCGTCCAGGGGTCAGGAGCAGATGCAGGGAATCACTTACAGAAGCATTAGGGACTTATCTTGAGACTTCCTGCTCCCACCCCTGGAATCAAAGACTCCTCTTGCAAAGGAGGAAGGGTGGGATTGCTCAAAGTCCCATCCACTAGCATTCTCTCACAGAGCAGGGATGTGCTGGGGGGGGGGGGAGGGGATGGGGAGGCGACGAAAAGGAAAGTAACTGGACGTCCAGATTGGAGACGCCAGCAGGTGCCGCTGGGGTGTCTCGACGAGGGCACTCACAGCCATATTGCCTACTAAATAAACTCAAAGGTGAGCAAATGGAAGGCTGTTCCCATGGCTTCTGTACTGCGGCTTGGACCCAGTGTGTCAAAACACATTCGAACCACGGTCTTAGGACCTGGAGGAAGAGATGGAAACAGCTATTTCCATCTCACTTCAATCCTCCCCGCCCCCGCACCGCTCAGGCGGAGAAAGAGACCCCAGAATCACAACCCCTCCCTTTCTCCTTTCCTTATTTCCCCCTTTCCCCTTTTGGGTAAAGGTAAGGGACCGAAGACTCCGGGAGGTGGGTAAGGCGGGACTTTAGATTAATATGCGGCATTCCATTGGTCAGAAAGACTGCCGATCAAAAACATCTTGAGTCAGGATTGGCTGCGTGAGGCGGGCGCGGCGTGGCGAAAGAAGGGGCCCAAGGGGTGGGGCTGACTCTGCAGCTGGCGCAGCTTCGGCTCAGAGCAGCCGCCGCGGCGCAGCAGAGCGGCTCCTTCCCCCGCCCGTCCGCGCGCCCGGGCCGGGGCTAGGCCCCCCACCGCCGGGTCCCCCGGGGCTGCAGCAGCAGCGGCGCCGCCCGCGGTTCCCGCCGGGGCCCGGGCGCCGGCCCCGCTCTGCAGGATGGGCACGGTGCTGTCGCTTTCCCCTGCTTCCTCGGCCAAAGGCCGGAGGCCGGGAGGGCTGCCGGAGGAGAAAAAGAAGGCGCCGCCCGCGGGGGACGAGGCGCTGGGGGGCTACGGTGCGCCACCGGCGGGCAAGGGCGGCAAAGGCGAGAGCCGGCTCAAACGGCCGTCCGTGCTCATCTCGGCGCTCACCTGGAAGCGCCTGGTGGCAGCCTCGGCCAAGAAGAAGAAAGGCAGCAAAAAGGTGACGCCCAAGCCAGCGTCCACTGGTCCCGACCCTCTGGTCCAGCAGCGCAACCGCGAGAACCTTCTGCGCAAGGGCCGCGACGCCCCCGACGGTGGCGGAACCGCCAAGCCCCTGGCCGTGCCGGTGCCCACAGTGCCCGCGGCCGCTGCTACCTGCGAGCCCCCGTCGGGGGGCAGCGCGGCCGCCCCGCCACCAGGCTCAGGCGGGGGAAAGCCGCCGCCGCCGCCACCCCCAGCCCCGCAGGCGGCTCCGCCGGCGCCCGGAGGCTCGCCGCGGCGGGTCATCGTGCAGGCGTCCACGGGCGAGCTGCTGCGCTGCCTCGGCGATTTCGTGTGCCGACGCTGCTACCGCCTCAAGGAGCTGAGCCCCGGCGAGCTGGTGGGCTGGTTCCGCGGCGTGGACCGCTCGCTGCTGCTGCAGGGCTGGCAAGACCAGGCCTTCATTACGCCCGCCAACCTGGTGTTCGTATACCTGCTGTGCCGCGAGTCGCTGCGCGGGGACGAGCTGGCGTCGGCCGCCGAACTGCAGGCCGCCTTCCTCACCTGCCTCTACCTCGCCTACTCCTACATGGGCAACGAGATCTCTTATCCGCTCAAGCCCTTCCTCGTGGAGCCCGACAAGGAGCGCTTCTGGCAGCGCTGCCTGCGCCTCATCCAGCGGCTCAGCCCGCAGATGCTACGGCTCAACGCCGACCCCCACTTCTTCACGCAAGTCTTTCAAGACCTCAAGAACGAGGGCGAGGCCGCGGCAGGCACCGGGGGTCCACCGAGCGGAGGCGCGTCCACCACCTCCTCCTCGACCGCCAGGGACAGCTGCGCGGCCGGAGCCAAGCATTGGACTATGAACTTGGACCGCTAGGGATTCCCAGGGGCCGCGCCCGCCCCCCCGCCCCAGCCCCTCACACACACCCGGAACCCCCGGGACCATCAAGCCTCCGCCGCTATTATCGCCGCTCTACGCCCTGGCTGGGCCGAGGAGGAGCCACCCCTGCCCCGCAGGGGAAGGTGGAGGCTAGGACGCCAGAGGCCGCGGTGTCTGGATTTGCTGGGTGTGGGGTGGGCGTGGGGGATGATCGCGGGAAGGGCACCCCCAACTTCTTTCACCCTTTCCGTCTGTCTGCGCCTCCATCTTTCCATTTCTGCCCGGGTCTTCCTCTCTTCCCTGCTGTGGCCATCTCCAAGTTCACCACCCTGGGTTTTGACAGTTCCTCACCTTTCTGTGTCTTCATCCTTCCTCTGTCTGCTGCCTCCCTCTCCCTGCCTTTTCATTGGTTTCCCTGGGCTTTACTCTTCCCCACCCTACCCCGAGCCTGATGGTACCCTGTTGCCTGCCCTGCTTCTCCCGTACCCGTGTTGCCGTGTACCCTTCTTGTTCTTATTCCTTCCTCCTGTCATGTGTCGCCACCTTCTCCCCTGTTTGTCTTCCCTCTCTACTTGAGTCATCCTGCATCCCCCCACCTCCCCCTCCCCCGAGATTCTGCACTCCTCTCCCCAGATCAAAAAGACCCTTAGTTTTTTTTTTTTTTTTTTTAATTTGGATGGACTGAAGCGAGACAAGAATCTGCAGTCCCAGGTGCCCAGCCAAAGATCAGGGTGGTCCTTTCCCTCACCCCCACAGTCTCTCCCCACCTTTCCAACGTGTTGCATGCTGGGAGTTGAGGGGGGAAAGGCTGCTGCCTTCACTCAGGAGGCTGAGATTTGAGGGCAAGATCTAACCTGGTAGAGTACCTCGCTTGCAGCGGTGGTGTCTTCTCTGTGGATGGGTAGAAAGAGAAAGAAATTTCTTCTTACCCTGGGGGAGGGGCGCCCTCTTCCTTATCCTTAGATTTCTTGTTATATCCCCTCCCCACACTTTAATTTATTTCGCTGTTTTAGGAGGGAGGGTGGGTGGGGAGGGGGCTGGGCCGGGAATTGTCCGAGGTGCTGAGCTGGGCAGGACCGGAATCCTCCTGGGAGAGTACCAGGAACTGGGTTGGGCCTGGGGCCGTGTCCAAGGTGCCAATGATGCGGGCCGACGGCGCGGGCCGCACTATCTGTCTGTCCGTTTGTCCTGGAGAGAACTATAAAGCGCTGGAAGCGCCTACAGATGGTTTTGCGCCGGCCTTTTTTTGGGTCCATGGAGGGTGGGAATGAACGGGAGTAGGGGTGAAACTCAGGGGCAGTATAAGAGTGTGAGAAACGGGGGTCTAGAGGGGAAAGTCGAGTCCCTGAGAGCTGCAACCTACTACATGCCCCCACTGGCTTTCATTTTAGAGTAAAGCGTGATAAACCAAGGGTTGAGGCTGAATCCACCTCCCCATCCTGACCTCCATCTTGTCTGCCCTAGCTCCTTATTAATGCCCAGGCTACTTAAGGACAAACGGCAAGGACAGCAGAAGTCATTCCCCTTCTATGAGGTGACCCTTGAGACAGAAGTGGCTGGCCACGATAACTGTTTTCTTTTTCTCCCCCCCCCCATTCTTCCCACCATATATTAGATCAAGAGTCTAGGCAGGCATGACCTCTCTCATTTGGGAACTGGATACCACCCCTATGTAACCAGTCACTACGGAATAGCACTGAGGCTGCTTTGGACACACGCCTAGCCAGAGCAGTCTTTGGAGACCCATCCCTGCTTGAGACTCAGACCTTGACCCTTGACCCCCAGAACAGTGCACATATAGGCAGAAACAAAAGGGGAGATGAATGGAAGGGAGGGAATAAGCCATTTGGCTACAAATCCCTGCTTAGTCTCCCCGATTGCCTTCTTAGTTACACATCGAAACAGCATATTTAGTGTTGTTGCGTCCGCTTTAGGAGGACTGACTTCTGGCAGAACGTTTGCGGTTTCGAAGGCGATTGCCACCGAGGCCTCTGAGATCCAGAAAGAGTTCCGGGAGGGGCCTCGGAAAGAAAAGGCCTCGAGTTTGCTGTCCGTGGTGCTGAAGAGTGCGTTCGTGCAGGGTGGGGGCTTGCACTATGCGCAAGAGGGGGCCCTCGGCCTCAGCTAGAGCTTCTGAATAATTTAAGAGTTGGGTGTGAGCTATTCTGGCGGCAAGTTGCAGAAGTCTGTACCGAGAACCTAGGGATGTTGCCTCCCCCTTGCCCTCCTCGGAGGTCCGGACTTGGCTTTCACCTGGCCTGTTCCCATAGCCCAAGCACCCGGCCTGGAGGCGGAAATCCTCGGTTCAGATTTGTGAATCGAGTTCTCGGGGCGGGCGGGGGTGGGGGGGCAAGAAAGGAGGGGGAGCTAGCGGAAGGGAAGGCGGGAGCAGACGCCTATTGGTTGGAATTTGGCGCAGTCAACGCGGTGCCGTCATCTCTCCGGATTTGGGAGGAGGGAAGGAGGATCACTTGGGTCACTTCGCGGCTGTCGCTATGGTAACCAGACTGAGCGGGCGGGGCCACCTTTCCACTCACCTACCTTTGGGTAGGGAAAGCATCCTGTTTTTCCTAATTTGGAACTAATTACTGAGACTAGATACTTGACTGGAATTTCAGAGTTAGAGTAGCCTAAACGACATGAGGAAGAGACCCGAAAGCTGATGTAGAGCCTTAAAAATCTTGCCCTTGGGAGACTTAAGATACTGCCCCGAGCTCATGAACATATGAGTTCTTCTTTCTACTCGCAACGGCACACTCGTGCGCTCACACATACACGCCCTCATGTGCCTCCTGAAACCTATGGTCTAGCACTGAAGAACTCAGATGAGAAGGCAAAAAAAAAAAAAAAAAGTCAGTGAGGAGTGTCAATTTGCTAGGTCCCAAAGCCAGAGATACTGCCATAATCCGATTAGAACTGGGGGTGGAGTTCTGGAGGATGATCAGCTGGACTGCACGGAATAATGAGCCTTCCGGGTTACATTTGCTCAGAGTCCTGTTTTCTCTGGGTGGAGGGCAATAGGAAGAAGCGCCCACAATAGTCTCTGAGAAGCCTAAGACGAACTGTAAACGAGGAAGGAGAGGAGCAAAGAGCCTTATCTTTCTTGCCAGAGATTGAAGCTGGGGCGGGGGCGGGGGGTATGGATCCAGGTTGGTGAAGAGGGCCTAAAACTCTCTGGAGAGCTCAGAAGAGCTAGGGGTAAACTAACGGAAATGGAGGTTTGGAGACGGAAACCCAACTGGAGCCACGACTCAGCACTTCCCCTTGCAAAGGACCAAGGCACAGGGCCTGGGAAAAGTGGAGAGCCTTGGGAAATCAAATAGGTGGCTAACAAGAGAGGCATCCCTTTGCACCATGTATACATCAGTACACAGCCAAAGGCATATATTCTCTTACTTCAAGCAGACATGAATGCATTTATCATGATGAAGGCTCCTTCAATTATATTATATACATACGTGTGCTCTCCCCTCCCGTGCCGCCCTTGCTGAAGCAAAGGACATTCTGCCCTGAGAGTCATGCTTGCCTGTCCCCAGAATACCTTAGTACTTATTGGAAGAAGAGAAATGTAAAAATATAAATAAATAAATAAACGTTCAGATATGGGAGGGTGGTTGTCATGGAAACCCTTTGCCTGCCAGCCAGGGTGCCCAGCAACCAGAGCGCCTGGCAGTATCCAGGAGGCTATCCTATGGCCTCTGCACGCTGGTACTCTGCCTCAGGCATTCAGATGTGTACTTCCGGAAAGGTTCTGCCAGGAAGCTTCCCAAAACAATGTTCCCACCCCAGTCAGACCAACAGAATCAGGGCGAGCTAGAAGCAATGGGTAGGGAATCCTTAAAGTGGCCCCTCCTTCAAGCACCCCTTTTTAAATGGCGTTCTCTCTCCCTACCGTTTGGGGTCTTACTATGCAGCCAGGACTACCCGGAAGCTCTGTAGACCAAGCTAGCCCTGAACTTGAGGCACTCCTGATTGTCTTTGCCTCCTGAGTCACAGGCAGGTACCACCATACCTAGCTTTGAGTTGTGTCCTCCACTCCCTTATATGTGGCTGTCGATAACTGCTGTGAGAGACCTCTAGAACAGCAAGCACACTTAACCACTGCCTCATCTTTTCCACTCCCCACCCCAAGCTTGTCTCCTGAGCAGTCTGCTGCTCTTAAGATCTCTTTCTGCTTGGAGATATTGCCCATAATAATTATTGGCTTCTCTTAAAGTGCCATTGCCATTTCTTCAGACCTCGTAGTCAGCTGTCTGTGGTTAATGTTTAGCTGAAGGACCACAGATTTTATTTTATTTATTTTATTTTTTTAAATATTTATTTATTATGTATACAGCATTTCTTCCATGTATGTCTGCAGGCCAGAGAGGGCACCAGACCCCATTACAGATGGTTGTGAGCCACCACGTGGTTGCTGGGAATTGAACTCAGGACCTTTGGAAGAGCAGGCAATGCTCTTAACCTCTGAGCCATCTCTCCAGCCCCAGGACCACAGATTTTAAAACTAGTCTTTCTATATATTTTATGTATGGCAACCTAAAAGTTAGGAAGAGTCATAATGAAAATATAAATAGAGAAATAAATTTCCCTTATAAAATAAACTTCTTGCTTGGTATTCTACCAAGGGGTGGGGGGAGAAGGGCAGAACAGAATGGCAGCTTACAGTTATTTGGGAGGCTGAGATTGGAACATTCCTTAAGCCTCGAGGACCAGACCAGCCTGCATAACAATGAGACCCTCAACTCAAAAATAATCAAACTCATTCACATATTATCCCAGAGAAACCACACGATATCAAGGAAACCCTAAGAAGAGCAAATGAAATCAGCCATGGCACGCCTGTGATCCCAGCACTTTGGAGGCTATGGCAGAAGCACCACCAGTTCAAGGACAGCCTGTCAAAGACCAGGAGGAATAGAGTATACAGGGCTTACTAAAGTATACGGCACTGGCACATGAACAGACAGTACAGTAGAGGAAAGAAGACAGTCTAAAGATAAACTATGTCATGCTGGGGATCCAGTGCAGGACGAAAGTAACATTTAGAATTCATTGAGGAAACTAGGAGAGCCAATGAACGGTTTGTTTACAACTGGGTAGTCATTAAGATGAAGGGGAGAAAGAGGTCAATCCTTTCTCATTCTTTACCCTTAAAGTAGATCTGAATGTGGTCAAAGAGTTAAAGAGAAAAAATGCCATACAGCTTTAGATAAGGAGGCAATTTAAGAATATCTAGTAATATTGTAAATATCCAGACTTCACACCCAGAAGTTCCAGCCTGTAGAATTGGTGCTAGAGAAATACTTGAAGAAATGCAGAGATAAGACAGTGATTTCTTTTTTTTTTTTTTTTTAACTTTAGTATGGCTTGGAAAGAGAAAAGCTGGATTTGACTTAAATATCCACCAGTACTTCGCCAGAGCTAAGTAGGTTTTGACATATCGCACTGAAGTTCACCCCCTTCCGTTAAAAGGAATGAGTTCGGTGGGCACGGCCTACACGACTGCAGCTTCTTCACTCGTGAAGATGGGACAGGAAGATCATGAGTTTAAGGCGGGCTGAGGCTGTAGCAAAACCATGTCTCAAACATCCACAAATAAATAGGACTGCAGCAATGGCTTATGAGTTAAAAACCACTGGCTGCTCATCCAGAGGGCTGGGGTTGGATCCTCAGCACCCAGAAGGCAGCTCACAAGCATTTAACTCCAGTCCCGGGGAATCTGATGCCCTCTTCTGGCTCCCAGGGGTACTGCATGCACAGTGACGCACAGACATATAATTCAAACGATAAATGATATTAGTATTCTTTGCAGTTAGAAAATAGTAACTAATACATAATAGTAAATATTAAAATAAAAACTTGCTCATAGGCTGGGCTTGGTGACGTATGCTTTTAATGCCAGCATTTCAAGAGTCAGAATGCCAACATTCAAGGCCACATAGTGAGCTCCAGGTCAGCCAGGTCTATGCAGTGAGATCCTATCTAAAAAAACAAAAGCAAAAAACAAACTAACAAACAAACAAAACCAGACAGAGACATAGCACTGCACCTATTAGTCTCTAAATAAATGAAAGCTGATGTGTGCAGCTTTCATCCGGCTCGGCTGTGGTAAACGCGAGCTTGTAACATCCCTTCTCATTTACTTCTTTAGGGCAATTATAAATGAGCTTTAAAAGGATTATAGTTGCTGGGAAGTGGTGGCGCACGCCTTTAATCCCAGGGTTTGGGAGGCAGAGGCAGGCGGATCTCTGAGTTCAAGACCAATCTGGTCTACAGTGAGCTCCAGGACAGCCAGGACTACATAGAGAAACACTATCTCAAAAAACCAAATAAACAAAAAAGGGACAGTCTTTATGTTTGTCTTCCATTGTTAGTAAGTATGTGACTAAATACATCCTTAGAATACAACTGTGGACCCATTCCTTGATATTCAGATTTTTCTCCTATTCTTATGCTATATTTGAGCTTTTTTTTTTTTCTGGGACATGATTTTTCTGTGTAACCATGGAACTCACTCTATAGACCAGGCTGGCCTCCCAAGTGCTGAGATTAAAGGCCTGTGCCACCACTGCCCAACTGAGCATTGATTATTTTGCATTTAATTTTAAGAATTTTTTTGTTTGTTTTTCGAAACAGGGTTTCTCTGTAGCATTGGAGCCTGTCCTGGAACTAGCTCTTGTAGATCAGGCTGGCCTTGAACTCACAGAGATCCACCTGCCTCTGCCTCCTGAGTGCTGTGATTAAAGGCGTGCGCCACCACCTCCCAGCAACTTTAAGAATTTTTTTTTCTGGTACATTTATAGTGTATTTGTTTCATTAATTGATCTATTATGCTGAATTTTTATGAAAATATTTTCTTCTATGTGTATAAGTGTTTTGCCTGCGGTTCTGAATACTCACTATGAGTGTGCTAGTGCCCACAAAGACCAGAAGAGGGCACCAAATCCCCTGAAATTTGAAGGACAGACGGTTTGGAGAACCATGTGGATACTGAGCACTGAATCCAGTCCTCTGCAAGAGCAACAATTGCTGTCTCCTCAGCTCCTGGAATTTATTTTTTAAAGACTTATTTATTTATGTATTTTATATATATGTGTGCCCTCTCTTCGTGTACATCTGCAAGCCAGGAGAGGACATTGACTCTCATTATAGACGGCTGTGAGCCACCATGTGGCTTCTGGAAACTGAATTCAGGACCTGTGGAAGAGCAGCCAGTGCTCATAACCACCACTGAGTCATCTCTCCAACCCAGGGAATTTATTGCTTATATGGTGGGAAGTTGAAATATAACTTTTTTCTCAAATTGAGAGCATGTTTTGTCCAATTTTGAAGTCTTTTTTGGTAAATATTTATTTATTTATTATGTATATAATATTCTGTCTACATGTATGCCTGCAGGCCAGAAGAGGGCACCAGACCTCATTACAGATGTTTGTGAGCCACCATGTGGTTGCTGGGATTTGAACTCAGGAGCTTTGGAAGAGCAGGCAATGCTCTTAACCACTGAGCCATCTCTCCAGCCCTTGAGGTCTTTTTTTCCCAGTAAATGCCTTTGTGGTTTTATTACTATAATTACTGTTACTACTGTGATTAATTTGAAACAGAGTTATCTATGTTATCCGGCTGGCCTCCTCCTCTGTTCCCTGGATTCTGGGATTGCAGGAGATTCTGGGATTGGCCACCGTGACCAGCTCTTATCACTTATTGACTTCTCACACAAATATCCATTTCAAAGCTCTGCTGTGTCCTGCTTGGTTACTGGTTGCTTTGCATGTACAAAGCCCTGGATTTGACCCCAGCACTGAAAAATAAAAGACAAATTAGTTTTGCATTATACTTACTGTTCTTTTTACATTTATTTGTCTGGGGGAGCATGAGTGTCACGGTGCACACGTGGAGACCAGAGGACAACTTGGGGGAGCCATTCTCTCCTCCTGCCTTTTGGGTCCCAGGGATAGAACTCCAGTCCTCAGGCCCCACCACTGAGCTATCTCACTGGCTTTTATTATTCTTTTAGTAAAAGAGCCTTAAAACCGATCATGTCAAGTTCTATAAAATTTCTCTGAGAGTTGCGTTGGGATTTTGTCACTTTCACAGGTCAATTTGGGAAGATCTGAGAGTTTTACAGTATCTGCCATCCTACCTAGAAACACACGCAGGTTTCCATTTCCCGTGATTTTTTTCCCGTGCCTTGGTGAAGATTTACAGCTTCATGTAGGTGTTTTCCGTGCTTGCCATTATGCTGATTTAGGAGCATAATTTTTATTGCCATTATAAATCTGATTCTAAGGGGCTGGAGAGATGGCTCAGTGGTTAAGAGCACTGACTGCTCTTCCAGAGGTCCTGAGTTCAATTCCCAGCAACCAAATGGTGGCTCACAACCATCTGTAATGAGATCTGGTGCCCTCTTCTGGTCTACATGCAGGATACTGAATAAACAAACAAACAAACAAACAAATGAATGAATAAATATCTGATTCCTAATTCTTTTTCTTCTTCATACAAAGTTATAGGAAAAGCATAGATTTGATGATGTTAATCTTGTATCTTACTGACATTTCATTAGTTTTATTTTCCAATTTAGTTTCTTAAAATTTCTAGGCAGACAGCCCACTGTCTACAAACAAAGTCATTTTTAATTTTATTTTATTCAGGTTTTGCTCTGGAACTTGCTCTGTAGATAGGGCAGGCCTTGAACTCACAGAGATCTGTCTGCCTCTGCCTCCTGAGTAATGGGATTAAAGCTGTGCACTAGCACTGTCCTAGATACAAGGAGTCATTTTGTTTTTTTTTTTTTAAAGATTTATTTTAAGTGTGTGTGTGTGTGTGTGTGTGCGCGCGCGCGTGCATGTGCGTGTAAGTACATGTGTGCATGCACTTACAAGTGACAGAGGTTTCATATTGTTTCTGGGAGCTAGAGTTACAGGAAGACTTGGGTACTAAAAATGAATGTTGGGTCCTTTGCAAGATCAATACATGATGCAGATGAGATGGGTACACAATCCCACTCCTAGCTTTGGAGCTACTGGCAGTTGTTAGCTAGTAGGAAGGGGGAGACAATTTTCTCTAAGAGTATAGCCTCTGGTAAGCTGACTACCTTCTATCAGAAGGCCACACAGCCAAGAACATTTGGGCAGCACAAATTGGTCCTGAAGGATTTCTTTTAAAAAGGATAGGTAGGCAAGAGGGCTGGATCTGGGAGTAGTCGGGGAAGGGGTAAATGTGGCCAAAACATTTCATGAAATTTCCAAAGAACTAATAAAAAAAATAACCCTCAGCTACACACACAAATGATGTATACTTCACCATGAACGAGAGCCCTGCAAGCTCCTCATTGCTAAGCCATCTCTGCAGGCTTGTCTTTGACCGTACAGTGCTCGGGGGTAGCCGTGAGAACAAAGTCAAAAGACGTGAAAACATCTTTCTTTGCCCTAAACTTTTTGTTTATATTTTTTTATAATGAGACATTTAGAAATATTTACTAAAAAACAAAACAAGCAACAAAGGACCAGGTGTGATGGCACATGCCTTTAGTCCCAGCTCTTGGGAGGCAGAGGCAGGAGGATCTGAATTTAAGGTCAGCCGGTCTACAGAGTGAGTTCCAGGCAGCCAGGACAAGAAACCTTGTCTCAAAAAATATTTAATTTTATGCATATGTGTTGTTGCAGGTGCATATATGTGTACCATGTTCATGCAGAGCCTGAGGAAGCCAGAAGAAGGCCTAGATCCCCTGGAACTGGAGTTACAGCCGCCGCGTGGTGCTCGAAACTGAATCAGGGTCCTTAGCAATAGCAACATGGGCTCTTAAATACTGACCTGTTGTGGGTTTTCTGTTTGTTTGTTTGCTTGTTTTTTGAGACAGTCTTTCTATGTGCTCCAAGATCGCCTAGAATTTGATTTATAGCCCAGGCTAACCTTCAACTCCTATTCTTCTGTCTCAGCCTTGTAGGTGCTAAGGTCAAAACCATGTGTCTGTCACTATACTCAGCACGTTACCCATAACTTGGGCAATGTTTTGTGTCTTTCAGCAACTACCTTCTTATTTGTCTTTTATATTTGAGTATTCAGCCAGGCGGTGGTGGCGCACGCCTTTAATCCCAGCACTCAGGAGGCAGAGGCTGGCGGAACTCTGAGTTGGAGGCTAGCCTGGTCTACAAGAGCTAGTTCCAGGACAGGCTCCAAAACCACAGAGAAACCCTGTCTCAAAAAACAAAAACATAAACATAAACATAAATAAATAAATTTGAATATTCAGATTGTGGACAGTACATCATCTCGGGTCACGTTTTAGAAGCTGTCAAAATGTAATCAGTGTGATCACTGAAGCGACTCATTTTGTTCTGAGCACCGACTGAACCGTGCCTGACAGCATCATCCTGGAGATGTACACATTGGTGACATAAGGGGGGGCTGATGGATGTCCACACAGTTCCTTTATCTCCCAAGACATTTAAAGGCAGCAGGATGTGACGCTCAGAGCAAGACGAGAAGCAGAGGCTGAGCCTCTGTCGCCGGCTGCTGCTCCCAGACAGCACCCGACACTTTTGGATTTCAGGTTTGTTTGTTTTTAGTTTAAACCCACCATGCAGAAACCAGGCTCTCATAATTTTTGTTTCAATCAAATGCCCGTGATAGGAATACGGTTGTTGCTGAAGTGGGAACTATTGCTATAGTAGTTGAGCTATTAATAAATATTGAAAGGGGCCTAAGGGACAGAGACAGAGTTCAGAACGGTGCCCCAGGATGCTCTCATCAGTTCTGCTGGCCCTTGAGGCAGTGGGAACCCTGGAGACTGGGCCTCCCACGAGCTTTCCTGTGACCTGGGTAACATGTGTTTACTTCTTGCTGCCAAGCTTGAAGCCCAGTGGGACCTGCGTGCCTCTCTCTGAAATGCCAACCAGGGGACTTGCTTCAGCTGCTGCTGTATAGAGGAGGGACTCTTGTCAGCCAGCACAGCAACATTCCTGAGTCTAGACCTCTGGGCAACAGGCTTGTCCTCTCCTGAGTCTCCTCACTCCAGGAATCTGCTTGAGAACAAAAGGATGGAGAGCCGAGCCCCACTTCCAACTACTTTTTTAAGGACAGGGTCTCATTATGTAGCCCTGGCTAGCCTGAAACTTGTTGTGTAGACCAGCCTGGTCTCAAATTCATAGAAACCCTCCTACCTCTCCCTCCTGAGTTCTGGGATTAAAGGAGTACGCCGTGGCCTGGCCTACTGACCTACTTTGTGAGCAGAGGTGAAAAGATGCAAATTTGAGCCCCTAAAGGCTGCGTCCACACCTGTGTACTATTGCTTAAATGATTGTCTGTGCTATAAGGAGTGGTAGGGATAATCTGAGATTTGCAGGAAATCTTGGCTCTACTATTTCCTTGCTTTGGGACCCTGGGGTTCCCCCCACACCTAAGCTGTCAATCATCTATGGAAAAGATGCATCGTTCTGTTGAAGGAACGGCGGGGCTGTGTCCCGCCACCCGGCTAGCTTTACCCAAAATAATTACACGGAAACTGTGTTCTTTTAAAACACTGCCTGGCCCATAGTTTCAGACTCTTATTGGCTAATTCTCACATCTTCCTTTAACCCATATTTAGTAATCTGTGTAGCACCACAAGGTGTGGCTTACCAGGAGATATCTTAACCTGCGTCCATCTCGGAGAGGAGAAGCATGGAGACTCACTATGGCGACTGCCTGAAGCGTCTCCCCACTGCCTGCTACCCCTTTTCCCACAATTCTGTTCTGTCTACTCTGCCTACCTAATTTTCTGTCTCTTAAAGGGCCAAGGCAGTTTTCTTTATTAATTAACCAATGAAAGTAACATAGACAGATAACTCTCCTCCATCATTTCCCCTTTTTCTGTTTAAACAAAAAAGAAAGGCTTCAACTTTAAAATAGCAAAATTACATATAACAAAACAGTTATCAAGCAAGTATTACAGTTACAATATTTAAATCTATTTTATCTTTTATCATAACTAAGGAAAGCTATAACTATCTATTTATTCTTCAACTCCATCAAAGACTCCAGAAGGATATAATATTACCTAAGTAAACAAGTCATATGTAACTTTCAAACTCTAGAAATGACAGAGACAACTCGCTGTCTGGACAGTCACCCAAAGTTCCTCTGTACCGTTGGGGCATCCATCTTCAGCCTACAGGCCCATAAGTATCCAGCAGACATTTCCATGAAGCAGGAAATTCCAAAGACAGTTCAGTCACTTTTTGCTGTGTCCTGCAGAACGTCTCGTAGACTCTTTAATGAATCAGGAACCCCAAAAGGCCATCTCACCTTTAGGCAAGTTCAGCAGTCCTCTTTCTGTGGGTTCCTTGTGTCCAGTTTATGCAACAGTCCAGGCAAGAGCAGTTTCTTGCCCAAATGGCTAACAAACTCCATAAGTAGCCTCTTCGATGCCCATCTTCCTCTCGAAGTAGATTGGTGCTGCCAGGAGCAGACGTGTCTCATTGTCATGAAAAACCCTAAGTTATTAAAACATTAAATGCCATATTCTGCAGTCTTTGAAAGATATGAAGAATGCCTATCTGAAATATATCTATGCACATCTAGAAAATCTAACTAACATGACTACAAGTTTGACTATTGAAAGATATGAAGAATGCCTATTTAACTAAAGTATATCTCTATATATCTAGAAAATCTAACTAACATGACTACAAGCTTGACTATTATTGATGATTATCCATTAACAACCTATATTTCCTAATTATACATTAAAATTTTTTAATTTTAAAATGAACTACACAATCAAAAGAGCTTAATCAAGATCAGAAATACATATACATATAACAAATTGACCTTAAAATTCATACCATTGCAAATTAGTCATCTCTATATCATATCCCCCTTTAAATGTAAAAGAACATTTATAAATAATATTTGGGGAAATGGGCGCAGTTATTTCTCTTCAAACTGCTTCCTGCTGAATGGGGGCACTGTTATTTAGGTCTTTCATGGTATAACCTGTCTGCTAGGTTCATCTCAGTCGGCAGTTGAGCGAAGTAATTTTTTGAGGGTGTTCACAGCAACCTTTCAGGAGGGCGTGGTCTATCATACCATATTGGGATAGAAGCAATCCACAGGGTGTCATCCTCTGTGAAAACAAAAGAAGAAACTCTTTTCCAAAGCATCATGTTCTTAGATCCAAATTCTGAAGTCATACCATTAAGATGTCCATTCTGGTCTAGCCTGGCAGCCCATATAATGAAATGTCTCTCTGTACTTAGCTCCGTTACAGTCAAAAATTTCAAAGAAAACACAATAAAATACATCATCCAGACTCTCTGTGAATTTTCCATTTTTACGTGGCCTATTTTTACTCTATCACTTACTTTATTCTGTCTCTTTTAAAGACTTTACCCTTTTTTAAGACATTAACTTTATTCTCTATATATTTATTTTTTCTCTCTCTCAAGCCTACGTATATTCATCCAACATTGTGAGCCATTTAAAGGCCTTCTATGTCTGAATCTTTCCTATTGTGAATCTGTAATTTTTTTGCTATCCAGGAGCACTTCTCAAAAGGTTAAGCACTTCTTAAAAACTTAAGTTGCGCCACGTAGAGGTAATATGGTACCGCCTGTTTCCAGCCAAGTCTAAACCTTAACTGCGCTGTTATCATGGTAATTATAATAGATAGTTCCTGCCAGAGGTCAGCACAGTTCAGCACGGCGGAGCAGAGCCAGAGCCGCTCCTGTCTCAGTCATTTGGTGTCCCTGAGTCGCACACAGTTCCAGGTACACAGCAGTCCACATTGGAGCCGCACTCAGCAGTTTAATTCTGAGACTGAGCGTGCAGCACAGAAACTCTTTTCATCCAAGTTACAGCCAAATCTGACATGCAGAGCACCACGCAGCCTGGAAACATATCTGTATGGCGGCAGAAATCCGCCATGTTCTCCTGCTTGCCTAAGCCTGATTCCGCCATCTGCCCAGGTGCAGGCAGGGAGCAGGGAGCCATTGGCCCGGTCTCAGTGCACTCTCCTTCCTATCCCAAGTGGGAACACAGATATCCAGGCCCTTAAAAGCCACTGAAATGCTTTAAAGCCAGAGTTCGCGCTGGCGGCACAGCACAAGGAAGCCGCGTTTTAAAATGACTCAGCTTTTTCTCTGCCGCTATTGCCGAAACAGGAAATCTCTCTACGGCACGTCCTAGCAAACAGCAAAAAGCTGTGTTAAACTCTTGCTCTCCTTTATTTAAAGCCAACTCAGGTTTTTAAGTGGATTTAGTCACCACATTGGCGCGCCAATCTGTTGAAGGAACAGCGGGGCTGTGTCCCGCCATCCGGCTAGCTTTACCCAAAATAATTACACGGAAACTGTGTTCTTTTAAAACACTGCCTGGCCCATAGTTTCAGCCTCTTATTGGCTAATTCTCACATCTTCCTTTAACCCATATTTAGTAATCTGTGTAGCACCACAAGGTGTGGCTTACCAGGAGAGATCTTAACCTGCGTCCATCTCGGAGAGGAGAAGCATGGAGACTCACTATGGCGACTGCCTGAAGCGTCTCCCCACTGCCTGCTACCCCTTTTCCCACAATTCTGTTCTGTCTACTCTGCCTACCTAATTTTCTGTCTCTTAAAGGGCCAAGGCAGTTTTCTTTATTAATTAACCAATGAAAGTAACATAGACAGATAACTCTCCTCCATCATCGTTCAGTATTGAGAGGGAGGCATCTGAGGATGGTCTTCCTTCCATAACAAAGCATATAGATACTTGAGTCTCATGTAAAATGCTGTGCACATTCCCTCACAGATTGCTTACAGTGCCTAATACAGCATAAATACTGTGTAAGAAGCTGCTGTGCTTAATTTTTGGGGGAATACTGACAAGGAAAAAGTTTGCATGCTCAGTGCAGATGTTATTTTCCCCAGTTTTGTGTGTGAGTGATGTTCACATGTGTACGTGTGTGTGCAGGTATGTATGCTTGCCCATGCAGGTGCATGTGGAGGCCAGAGGTTGACACCGAGATATCTTCCTGGCACCTGTTCTTCTTTCTTTCTTTCTTTCTTTCTTTCTTTCTTTCTTTCTTTCTAGGAGGGACGGAGCGAGTGAGGAGGCGGCGGAGGCGGAGGGGAGGAGGCGGTTGGAGGCGGAGGAGGTCTAGAGGAGGGCAAGACTTCCTCCCTCCCTCCTCCTCCTCCTCCTCCTCCTCCTCCTCCTCCTTCTTCTTCTTCTTCTTTTGTTTTAAGACAGGTTCTACCACTAAACCTGGAACTTGTTTTTTGGCTAGACTGGCCGTCCAGCAAGCCTCCATCCAGGATCCACTGGCCTCCCTGTCCCACCAGGATTGTAGGTGTGTGCCATGCTTGCTTTGTGTTGTTTTCGCATGGATGCTGGGGGTCAAACTCAGGTCCTCTTGCTTTTGCAGCAAGTACTTTACCCACTGAGCCACCTCCCCACCCCCTCAAATATTTCTGATCCCTGATTAGTAGAATCTGCAGGTGTAGACCCCATGGGCTATATCATATCTAAAAGGCTGCTGTGGGCTGGGGCGGTGCCTTAGAGAATGAAGTGTTTGCTGTATGGGTGTTCAAACCTAAGGTCAGACTCACAGAGCCAGGAAAGCTGATCATGGTAGTGTGTGTGTTTACAGCCCCCAGTGCTCCTGCCGTGAGATGGGAAGTGAGAACATGATAATCTCCAGAAGCTTGAGGGACAGCTAACTGGAGGAACATAGGAGTGGACTAGAAACTCTGTCAGATGCTGCAGAGATGGCTTGGTGGTTGAGAATACTTGCCCTTGCAGAGGACCTGGGTTCAGTTCCCAGCTTCCACACAGTGCTCCATAACTATTTGGGTTTTTTTTAGATTTATTTATTTATTACATATACAACATTCCTTCCATGTATGTTTGTATGCCAGAAGAGGGCACCAGATCTCATTATAGATGGCTGTGAGCCACCATGTGGTTGCTGGGAATTGAACTCAGAACCTCTGGAAGAACAGTCAGTGCTTTTAACCTCTGAGCCATCTCTCTAGCCCCTCCATAACTATTTCTAAACCAAGTTCCAGGGGATCTGATGCCCTCCTCAGATCTCCATGGGCACTAGGGACATACATGACACTTATACATACATGAAAGTAAAGCACCCATACACATGAATAGAATAGATACATATTTAAAAACAAAGGAGAAAGGCCTGTGTCAAATACCATAGAAGGTAACAACTGATATCAGAGGGTGTCCTCTGGCCACCACATGTAGTAGGATGCATATGTGACTGTGCTCACACACACAGACTCACATATGAACACATGTACACATACACACGCTAAGTAAAACACAATGCAACAAAAATAAAAGTGTGCTGCTGCAAATGTCATTTGGAATCATGTGGATGGATTGCGTTATGTGTTGTAAGTCACACAGGGTGGTCTAGACTCTGAGTCGAAAATGTGGTCATTGAACAGAGGGTATTCATAGGACAGACCCTGGGACTATGTCAACCACAGAAAACCACAGGGAAACAGTGGGGTGACTGGGGAAATAACCACAGAGAATGAGGACGCATCTCAGACCTCACCATCCAAGCCTGAGACCCCTTTACACTCTCTCCATTTCTCTCTCCATCCCGCACCAGCCAGATCACTCCATGCTGCAGTATGAAAAAAAAGATAACACTGCCTAGAGTCTCCTTGACAGTTACTGCTGTGTTGCTAAGCAACGTGGCATCCTGGTCCAGAAAGAGGAACCTGGTGCTCTGGACCTGGCCTTCCAGCCTCTTTTAGCTACTTCCTCCACCTCCAGCCTCAAGAAAGCAGAGGGTGCTGGAGAGGTGACTGTTCTTCAAGAGGAATGGAGTTCAATCCCTAGTGTCCATGAGAGCAACTGTTTGTGACGCTGTATACATCGAGCGCACAAGTGGTGTGGAGACATGCGTGCAGACAAAGCACCCATACACATAGAATAAAAATAAACATTTAAAAAAGAAACAGGAGAGAGAGAGAGAGAGAGAGAGAGAGAGAGAGAGAGAGAGAGAGAGAGAGAGAGAGCACACTTCTCTGATTCATGGGAAAACCAGGATGTAGAATTAGAGGATTAGACAGTAGGGAATAGCCTAGCTTTCAGAGCAGGTCTCTGCTCTGCATTGATCGGGAAATTCATGGAGCAGTACTCTGAAGTGAACTGTTCAGGCACAGGTTTTCCTCAGTATTCAGGAACACCTCTATTTTATAACGAGGTCACTCAGGCTCAGGCTCAGAAAAATAAGCAGCCTTAACTCCCCAGAACAGGTGTGGAGGTTTGGAGTAACACCATCTAGGCTACTTCTACTAGACCATACCATCAGAGAGAGACGCAATGGTCACAAGGTTTTAAAAATGCCTCCCCTGTTTACCACTCGTCCTGAACTTTTGGTGAACGCTGACATTAGGAACCTGTTCAGGGTTCCACTGGGGATGGGCAGGTGGGCATTTTGGTCTTGTTGCTTCCTGGACTTCTCAGAAGCTCTGAGTCTTCACTCCACTGTGAATGTGATGATAACCAAGGGACAGGAATGGAGTAAACACTGCCCTATGGTAACTGAATCTCATCCCCACCACTGGGAAACTCTGAGATTCCGAGTGAGTTCTCTCTCATTTGGGCCTTGGTTTTCATTGTCTACAGACTAAGACCAGTGTTGGAACCAGCTCTAGAGTGTTCTGATGGGGAACAGAATAAAACATCCTTAAAGGATGCCTGGAACACGGGGTCTCAGTACCCGTCTTATTCTCACTTCGAGGAGGTCTTAAGGGTATGAAGCACCTTCCCTTAGGTAGCAGAGCCCTTCCTAGTGGGAGACTGACCTCGGATGCTGCTGACCTTGGATGCTACACTGCACTTTCTTATCCTGAGACAAGTTACCAGGTCTAGACTGCCTTAGGGAGAGAGTGTGGCCACTCGAGCATCCTCCCAGGACATCTGGCTGAGACCAGAAGGGTAGGAGGCAAGCGTTAGCTTTAAGTACAGTCTTATTTACTTATTTTGTGTGCATGTACATGTGTGAGTGACATATGCTTGCCGTCATGCACGTGTGATGGTGTGAATACAACTCGAGAGAGTCAGTTCCCTCCCTTCCACCACGTAGATCTCCTGAGTTCACTCCGAATTCAGGTCAGGCTTGGCGACGGACGCCTTTGCCTGCTGAGCCATTTCACTGATCCTTGTGTTGTTACTATTTTTGGGGGAGGATGCCCGTTCGGGTTCCAGCTACCCAGACCCAAAATAACCACACAGAAACTGTATTATTTGCGACACTGTTTGGCCTATTAGCTTACACATATCTCTAGCTCACTCTTACATCTTAAGTTAACCCATTTCTATTATTTTATATTTTACCACGAGGCTCACTGGCAAGGTTCCAGTGCATCTGTCTCAAGAGGTGGCTACATGGTGTCTTGTGACTCCACCTTCTTTCTCCCAGCATTCAGTTTAGTGCCGCCCCCCCCCCCAGCTCTACTCTGCCCTGTCACAGGCCAAGGCAGCTTCTTTATTCATTAACCAACAAAAGCAACACATAGACAGAAGGACTTCCCACATCAATATTTGTGTGTTTAAATAATGGAGAACATTAATAGACATGTTGGGGTAATTACATGGTCATTCAATCTTTATAGTAACCTATGAGGTAAGTACTGTTGTCTTCATACCCACTTTACAGATGAGGCCACTGAGGCACACAGGCATGCATTGATGGAAGTCAAAGCTGTGAGAGACCCAGCACTCAAACTAAGCAGGTCTAGCGCACAGCCCTTGCTCTCTGCTGCACTTACACCACTCTTCAGTTACAGGAATAGCAGGACAGGAAAAGAGGAAATGGGAAACTGGCTCTAGCCAGAGTGAATGCTCATCAAAAGAAAAGGTCACAATCAATAAAGCATTGAGCCACTTTTTTCTAAATATGAGATGCACCATCCTGGGATGGAGGAAAGTCAAGGAGAAGTCACGTTGAACAAAACAAAACACGCCATCATAACAATCAGAGTGAGCCCCCACTTCGTCCCAGAGCCTAGTGATCCATTGCAAGCTTAGAGGGCTGTGTGTGGAGATGAAGGCAGCGGACGGCATGAGCCACCCAACAGCTGGCTATTCTTCCCTACAGGTCAGAAGCCTTAGGAAGGATGCTCAGGAAATGAGCTGCTGGTGTGTCCTTTCTAGCCAAGTGCCTCAGACTGTGGTGGGACAGTTAGTGTACACCCACAAAGGGCAATGCCGGTCACACTCACTCGGAGAAACAATCCAGACAGGACCAGCTTGAGAGGAGCTTGGAGAACCGTGAGGAATTCGGCTTTGGGGACACAAGTCGGGCCATTCACTTCACTCCTCCAAGCCTCGGTTTCCCCACTTGGAAACCTGAGGTGACTTGGTGAGGTGTCATCAAATTAGAGAGCAGACTGCTTGTAAAATATTAGCACCAAACAGCCTGGCACCCAGCCAGGTTCAGTGAGGAAAGAGGCATATTTCTATTATCAGCAGACTGAATCCTGAACAGCTCAAACAAACAAGTTAGAGAGGGTCGAATGAATCTTAAAGACACATGGGGGGGGGGAGTGAAACCAGACGCTGCAGAAGGCTCTGAGGAACGTGCATCCCAGGAAGGAAGGATTTATTCACATCTCATCGGAAAGCGCTATGTCAGCCAAAGTGCTATAGGTGGCGCAGGTCCTCTACGGTCACTCAAGTCTCAACCAGCAAGGACAGAGATCTTCATGTCTGTGTCACCAGGGCTGTGGACTCCATCTTCAAAAGCACACAGGACATCAGAGAAGATACAAGTTACGAAAGCAAAGCCATGTAGGGTGTTCAGGATTAAGGGAGATGTCGTCAGAGGAAGGAGCATTGGTCTGGCAGAGGAACCAGATAGCACAGGCCCCAGAGAAGCCCCTGGGCTTTGTCCAGGTCATTTAACAAAGTGGGGCTTGGTTTGTTATTGTTCTCCTGGATCAGGAAGCTGTATGTGGTTTAGGGTATATCTTCTTGGGACTGAAAATGTGGTAGCCTAGCATTCTAGAAGCTCTGGATTCAGCTTCCAGTACCACAGGACAACGTCTTCCTTGGGGCTTGAGTAGAATAGTGGCCCCAAGACTCGGCCATCCCACAGCAGCAAGCATCTGGAACTGAGATGAACTTAGAGAAATGATGCTCGCTCATAAGATCCCGAGGCTAGCTCGAACATTATGATCGCCTGAACTAATGCTTTGGAGAGAGAATACATGTGACCCCCAGGATTCCACAGAACAGTCTGCAAATTCGTGGTTTAGCTCACAGTTTTCATAAGAATGGAAATCCAGAAAAGAAGTGTGTTTACCTGAAGATCACATAGCAGATTCATTGACAAGCCACGACTGTAACATGGGTTTCCTGCTCCCAGTCCTGTATCAGCCTCCCAGACTAGTTATAGGAACAGAAAAGAATAGAGTTGGGTGGGCATAAGAATGGGATTTCAGCCCAGGCAGGGGTGACCTTTAATCCTAAGACTCAGAAGGCAGAGGCTGGTGAATCTCTGGGAGTTCGAGGTCAGCCTGGTCTACAAAGTGAGTTCCAAGATGGCCAGGATGTTATGCAGAGAAACTCTGTCTCTAAGAACAAAACAACAACAACAAAAAACAACAAAAAAACTACCGGCGTGTACCGGCAGTCGGAGGGGTTTGGAAATACCAAAATAGTCCTTTTATAATAAATCAGTTTTAATAAAAGGAGAAAATAAGGGAACTTACAGAACCGAGGGTCCAGCGAAGTAGAAGGTAACACAGGGGACAGGAACTGGGCTCCTTCCGGGGCCCCGGTTCTTTTTAAGGGTACCCTACTCCCCTGGGGCAGCCACGCCCCTGAATGCAGGGATTGGGCCAGCTGCCCCAACAAAAAACAAAACAAAAAAAAGAAAATGGGATTTCATAAGTATGATCAACTAACTGAGCATCACCCAGCTCCACAGTGACTGAAATCCCTTCTCATCTGCTTATGGAACCTCAAGGAGCTCAGTGTTAGGGAGTCACCAGCCTACCCACCTCCATTTCAAGAAGACCTGACATGTGCCACGCCTGGGATTCTTAGCCCAAAGTACCATTGGCTTTACTTCATCTTCTGAGCACGTGCCCAGAACATGCTCAGCACACACCCAGCACACGCCCAGCACATGCCCAGCACACACCTAGCACACGCCCAGCACACGCCCAGCACACGCCCAGCACATGCCCAGCACACACCTAGCACACATCTAGCACACGCCCAGCACACGCCCAGCACTGCCCTCAACCATGCTCATGCAGGTCCTCTCCCCAGGACCGTTCTCTGGATAAGTGAGGACAGCTCTCACACTCTTCCCCCATTTGTGCTCCCACACTATAGTGCTGTTACTGTTGTCTCCAAATTTTTCCTCTTCACTCCCTTGTCTACGACACTGTGTGGCTCCCTTTTGTCCTTCTCCCAAAATGCTTACACTGAACTTTTCATTCCCTGGGTGTGGTGGGGTCGCTGTTCCAGGAGGTGGGATACCTTCCTCCGCCCTAAATACCACATCCTCATCAATGCCCCAATCCCAGTTTTTCTACATTTCACCATGTTTCCTATGAGAGCACTATTTCATACACAGCCCCTGCTAGCCCCAGCCTTGCCATGGCTTGTATTCTGTCTCCCCTTGCTCCATATGAAGCTCCAAGGGCAGGACCTCTCAGCCCTTGCCGGGAAATTCTTGGCAGCTCAGATACTTCAACTCTGCCTTGGTCTCCTCTGGTGGGCTTCATCCCTGCAAATGAGCTGTAAGCATTCTGGTCCTCCAATGCCCCCTGCAAGTCTTGAGCCCCTATCAGGTCAGCCCTCCCCTGGCTCATGTACTCTCTGAATTATGTGAGTCCATTCTCTTTCTGGGGAGCTCTGTAGGACAGGGCATGGAGTGTGTCTGTGCTGGGATGTTAATGGCAGGAGCAGAGTATCCTGAGATTTCAAATGCCACAGGTAGGAGTCGCAGAGATGGCTCAGCAGTTAAGGGCACTTGTTGCTCTTGAAGAGGACCAGGGTTCAGTTCCCAGCACCCATACGGTAGTTCATAATCATTGGTAACTCTAGCTCTGGGGAAACCCAGCACCCTCTTCTGACTTTGGCAGGCACCAGGTACTAGTGCGGTGCACATGCACACATGGAGGCAAAGCACTGAAGCACATAAAATAAAATGAATGGATCTCTCTTAAAAATGGCTAAGAGAACCAGGAGGTAATGGTACACATCTTTAATTCCAGCACTTGGGAAACAGAGGCAGGCGGATCTCTGTGAATTCAAGGCCAGACTGGACTACAAGAGTTAGTTCCAGGACAGGCGATAAAGCTACAGAGCTCCCGAGCTCCTGTCTCAAAAAACAAAAACAAAAGCAAGCAAACAAACAAAAAGAGTTGCCTGTGCGTGATGCTACAGATGATTCCTCTCCCAGACTCACGCCGTACACTTTTTGTCCAACTGGTATTTAATGGAGACTTTTTGTATGTTTTTTTTTCAAGATTTTTTTTTATCGTTTTGCTTATCGAGACAGGGTCTTGCTTTTAGCCCAGACTGACCTCAAACTCTGCCCCCTCTGCTTTTTACTCCTCAGTGTTGGGCTCACAGGGATGTGCTGCCAGGCCTGACTGGATCCCCTAGGGTAAGTATGTGTTATTTGGAAATGAAGGGGGAAGAGTGGTGACAATGGCTCCCTTCTACAGTGGGCCTGGATGGTCCATCTGGGAAGGAATGCTCACTCATACCCACCCCACACTCCAACTGCCCAGTCTTGCACCTTACGGGGAAATCTCCTCCCCGCCTCCCTGCCTCCCTGCCTCCCTGCCTGCCTGCCTGCCTGCCTGCCTGCCTGCCTGCCTGCCTGCCTGCCTTCCTGCCGGCACGTATGCCTGATACAGGCCCAAGGCATTCCGGTTCAAACCAAGAAGACCCTTTGTTCTGGAGAGATACAGCTATCCTTGTGGAAAGTAATCCCTGGGCCACAGGGAAAAGAGAGGGCAGGGATCTTGGCTTAGAAGTCTATTTTCTTCTGAGACAATAGGTTTGGAAAAGGAGAGGACAGAGATAAAGGTCACAAGGGCCTCTGCATAGTGAGTGGGTCCACCAGACCCATTTCCCAGACTTCCCAAGGCCGGATCCAGGATGAGGGGTCTGGGTTCCTCCTTTTGCCCCTCAGGCTGAAAGCTAAAGGAAATGTGAAGAGCCCGATGGGCCACCGCATATTCCTTGACTTAGCAGTAGCCCTGCCTACCCTCTCTTGGACCAGCAGAGGGCGCGCACCACTAACGGGAAAAGACTAGTCGCCAAGCCAGAGTGGGAGAAATCCTTTAAAGAGTAGAGACTTCTAAGGCGGAGGGTGGTAGCCAAAGCTACTGGGAGCAGCAGGAGCTTTGTGAAGGGAAGTGACAGAAGGTGTTAAGAGAATTGGACGGAGTAGGGAGTGGAGGCGGGGAAGGGTATTAAATTAGGGCAAAATGGAATGGTTGATGGAAGTTTGGGAGAGAGTGAAGGGAGAGGATATGGTTTGCCTGTTGAGGTGAGGGGATCGCAGAAAGATGGGTGAGATGGAGAAAGGTGGAGTGGGGTGGCCGTTGGGTTAAAAGTTGGGATGGGATGGGGCGAGGGTGATAGATGCACCCTCTTAGGATCCCATCCGCCGACTCCTCCTCACCCCTGGCCATCGGCCACCGACACCCAGGCCTGCTTACTGCCACTCTTTGGAGGTCTTTTGTTCTGAGACGCTGAGCGTTTACCTCTTTGGCCTCCCTGAAAAGGGCCCTGGTACAGCAATGAACAGAAAGGAGGCAGTAGAGAGCTTGGGAGCTTTAATGGGGCTGAAAGGGTCACAGAGCCAGAGTGTGGGGGTGGGAGAGAAGGAAGCCAGAGTGTTTGGCTGGGGATGGGGGACCGCAGAGATGTTTACCAAGCCTTCTCAGATCCTGGGAAAAAGGAGTGTGAGAGCCTCGAGGTACTGGAGTTTGGAGCAAGAGAGAGAGAAAAAAAATCAGGAAAGAAACTAGAAAAATAGGGGTCGTAGAGAGGGAGACAGGGGTGCAGGTAAGAAGAGAACGCGGCACCACGGGCGTTTTAGAATCTGGAGACTTGAAAGAGAAAAATTAAAAGTGGGGGAAAATCGCCCTTCCTGGGGTGGAGATAATGGGGGCCTGGAAGCCTAGTGTTCTAGGAAGACCTCAGAAGCTTCCAGTCTTTTCTTCCCCCGCCTGGGCGCGGCTGCTTCAATGAAATCTGTGTGGAAGGAACGTCGGGGAAAGCTTCGGGGCTCCTCCCAGGATGAGGGTGGGACTGGCCACTGGACTTCTGGGAGAGGCCCTGGCTCACCAGGCCGCCCGGTCTAGTGATAATGACCCCCTAAGTGCGAGGCGGCGGCCACCGCGCCGAATGGCCCGGGTGGGGGCTGCAAGCCCGGAGTGGGGTAGAGTGCGGTGGCTGCGGCGGTGGCGTTCGGGCCGGGCCAGTAGGAGAAGCCAGCGGGCGCGACGCCGGCCGAGGCTGCCATAAGGTTGAGTTTGGAGAGGCCGGGGAAAGGCAGCGGGGCCAGACCGGCAGGGAGCTTGTAGAGTGCGCCGTCCTGGGCGGCGGCGGCGGCTGCTGCAGCTGCGGCGGCGGCGTGGGCGTGCGCGGGCGGTGGCTGGCAGGCCTGCGCCAGGCCCTGGAAGTCAAAGCGATAGGCGTAGCGCTTGCCGTGCACCTTGCTCATGATGTTTTTATCGTAGTAGTAGCGCAGTGCGCGGCTTAGCTTGTCGTAGTTCATGTTGGGCTTGCTCTTGCGCTCGCCCCAGCGCCGGGCCACCTCGTCGGGGTCGGTGAGCTTGAACTCGCCATGACCGCCCTCCCACGCGATGCAGCCCGCGTTCGCACGGTCTGCCAGCAGCTCCAGCAGAAACTGCCACAACTGGATCTGCCCGCTGCCTGTGGGGAAGGGGAGCAGTCAGCTACGGACGGGGCAGCCTGGAACCAGGGGGAGAGAGGTGAAACAAAAACAAAAACAAAAAAACCCACCCAACACAAACCACTGCCAATCCCTGCTGAAGAAGACAAGGGCACTTCAGACAGCACCCCTGTGAGCAGCAGGAGGCAGCGGGTCAACCCGTGCAGACCAATTTCGGAAGAGCTAGGGCACATTGCTCTGTGGTTGGTTGGGTGTGGAGTAGCATTGTCTCCTCAGTAAAGAAGCTGTGGTGAATGGCTTTCCTAGGTAAGGGGCAGACATCAGACCCTCACCCCACCCTGGGCCACTCTCCCTTATTTAGGACTGTGACTGCACAGAGGTGCAAGACTGAACTGCCTCACCAGGACAAGTGAGGTCCTGTCCGGAGACCCAGGTCCCAAAGGGCAGTGTGCCCGTAGACTGACCCATACGAGAGCACCAGGCAGTCCGTCCCTACCACCCAAAGGTACACAGTAAGACAGGCCTGACTTGAAGTAACACCAGGACAGACAAGAACAGAAACCCTGGGTACTGAGAAGAGAGGCTGATTTGATTCTTGGAGAGACCCCAGCCTCATCACCTTCAGGTGCACTGACCTCAGGGATGCTGGGGAAGAAGGAAGGGGGCAGCTCCGAGAAAAGAGGTGGCATAGCAAAAGCTTCGTGCAGGAATCCTGGCTGGTCTTCCTATAAATCTCAGGGTTGCTTGCAGTAACCAGGAGGACATCCCTGAATATGCTGGTGGTGAGTGACTCAGAACGCACTCTTTCCGGCTTTGAAGCCTTGAGGGACAAAAATCTTAGCAAACTGTCCCCAGTCCTTTTTAGAGAGTAAAACGAGGTGGAGCCTGGTGGTCTCTCCTTGTCACTCAGTGGGAACACCCCCCCCCCCAAGGTCTTTCTTCCAGAGTTTCAACCCCAATTCCTCTAGAACAGCTGGTTGGTTCCCCGGAAGTCAGGGTTTGGTTTTAGAGCAGAAGTACGGGAAGCTTTGGCCTAAAAGGTGCACCCAGCACCAAGTGGGAACAACAGAGACTTGGGCAGAGACCCATCCCTGCTGGGTGTTACATCCCCTTCCTTCGGGAAAAGAAAAGCAGTTGCCCGGCTCATCTTTTGTGGCTTCTTGTGAGATTAAGTCACTGGCTGGGGCAGGAGCTTCAGGTAAGAGTTGAAATACCAGCCATCAGCAGGATGATTGACAGGCCTGTTGTCTGCCACAGCGAACCTGGGTATCAAACACAACGCCAAGGCTGGCGTGGCTGGCGAAGTCAGAAAGTTCGGAAGGAATAGCAGGAAGTGCCTGCTAGCGGCTTAAGCCTCTGCTAGCCTAGGGTGGTTTAGAAAGTAGTTATTGACCCCACACCCACCCCGACAGGAAGTCGACTTTGCTCCAAAGAGAGCCCTACCCCAAAAGATGCTAAGCACCACAGCCGCCGCTTGAAAGCTTGGAAAACCATCCACCCTTGACCAAAAATGATCTGGGGGCCAAGATCACCTTCGTTCGTCTGACCTGTCCCATAAACCTAGAGCAAGGACTCAAAAAATGTACGAGTCAAAGACCAAATCAGTGTTTTCCCAGGGCCTCTGCACAAACTACCCACGGCCTTATAATTTTCCATAATGTGGGTGCACACCTCTCTGCCCCTCTGTCTAGTGCGAGGGGTACCCGTCCTATTGGGTTCATAACCCTGCCCCCCATCTACTATGGTGTCTCCATCAGCCCAGTGTACCATTCAGCTCACCTTTCTGCACCGCAGGGCTCAGTGGCCCCCAGCTCGGGCTCTTCCCTTCCTTAAAAAGACCATCTCCGACGGGATCTGCAGCGCAGAAGAAAACAGTCAAGCAGACCTAGGCGGAAGTTGCGGATTTGACCGAAAGGGCCCCGGGCTGCAGTGTTCTGGGGTCCGGTCCACCCAGCTCCTCCTCCCCAAGCTAGGCTGCGACGCATACGGCGCAGAGCCCCTCCATAGCGCCCAAGTCAGGAAACGCGTCCAGGAAAAAGGAAATCCGCTTTCCGAAGGGGCCGGCTGGAGCGTTATAAAACCCAGAGGGGATCACGCCAGCCGAGTCTGAGCTAGCAGAGCCCCTTGTAAAGAGGAAGGGGGCGCTTGGAAGGCTGGGCCGGTGTGAACGCTCGGAGGACGAAGGTGAGGACCCTTGTGGGCGAAGAGGCGACGCCCAGCGGATAACAGCTTTCGGGCAAAGCTGGAGCCCGGAGACCACCACGCCAAAGACCCTGCTTTCAGCCTCCTAGGATCCGGGATCTGCGAGTCCTATCTAGACCCACAATGAAACCCCGGAGCTCGCTGTCTACCTTGAATGCCCCAATCTGCAACCATCAGTCCCTTTCACACACCCACAAAGCGACTCTCTGGAATCATTCCCTTCCTTTGATCCATCGAACTTGGCCCTTGCCCCAACCTAGACTTCCCGCCCAGGGTCTTGGTGCCTCCAGCCCCCGGCTGGTCCCTGGTACCTGGCAGGTACATGTTGATCAGCAGGGGCTGGGAGGCGCCGCTCTGTCTCATCGCTGCCGGGGACTGGGCGGTGGGAGATGGGGGGGACCGGTACGGGGGGGGGCACGTCAGCTTTGCGCTTGGGGTGCCGATCCCCGCCCGAGGCGACTGTGGGTGACAGGAAAGAGTAGACGCCAGTGGGTCCGGCAAGGCCTGGCGGGAGCGGGCAGCCCGGGTGTGGCGAGGAGGGAGGGGGTCCTGGAGCGGTGCTCCTAGCTACAGGGCGGCTTGCAGCCCTCCGGCCCCGCACGGGCAGGGGCCGCAATTTCCGTTTTAATTAAAGTGCGGCCGCCTCGGCCCCCCAGACCCCGCCCCCGCCCCTCTTATCTTCCCATCGCAATAAAGTCTCTAACGCGCAGCGCCTCAGCCAAGCGCACCCGGCAGCCCCCTGCGCTCCGCAGCCCGGGAGACACGCGGGGGATGGGCCCCCAGCTCCGCGCTCAGACGGGGGGCCTGGGGCGCGCTTCTTTTCTGTCACCCCGACTCTTCGGCAAACATCGTTGGGCGGGAATGCTGGCCCCAATTCGGACCATAGCCTCAGGCCTCCTCCCCAGAGCCTTCTTTCCAACCTCTCCCTCCCCTCCCTCACTGCTTACTCTCCACCCTCTTTCTCCCCCCCCCCCCCCCCGACCCGGGTCCCCGTCTCCAGGCTGCGTTATCTGCATCTTCACTTTTAAATTTCCGCTTCCCTCCCTCTCGCCTGTCGCTGCGCTCCCGGCCTGCTGCCGTGGCTCCCTTTATCTTTGCCCACCCCCGTGCCTTCTCCCTCCTTTCTCCTACTCTCTGCTGGTCCCTGGAGACCCGATCTCCTTCTCGGTCTCCCCTATGCTTTCATTGGTTTCCTGTTCGCCTGGCCCCACGCCTCAGGCAGGACACTGGGGCATCTCCCCTAGCAACTTCTGAGTTGGTCGGTTCCTTATTTGCCTCACCTCCTTCTTAGGTCTCCTTGCTGCCTTTTGACTGTTGTTTTTCTCCTTTCTTCCTCCCCTCTTTTCATCTGTTCAGTTCCAGTACATTGGTTGCCTGTTGGAGCCTCTCTGTCTAGCCCAAGACAGAATAGATGTAAACTGATTTTTCTCCTGTAGAGTCCTATTCCTCTTCCCAGTTCTCACTACAACTATTTCTCTGCCTCCCTTCCCCACTCTCACAAACACTCCCATTCTGGTTATGAATGAACCACGCTGCAGGGTAACAGGGATCCCAATTGGCCCTATACATGTGCCTTTTCTAATGTGGCTTCCAGGTAGAGCAGGGTGTCTGGGTACCTGTGAGACTTCCTAGTCCTGAGACTGGTTGGTACCCTGGGTCAGCAATGCTTTTTCTACAATCCTGTGACACTTGGGTATGTGATACTTGACACATATAGCAGGGGGTAGCTGCTGTCAGAATTGCTATTTTCTGTGTCCTCCTCTCTCTTACTTAAACACAGGAGCTAGGAGAGCTGGAAATAGACAAGTGTCCTGCAGGGTTCTTGTTCCCAGGGTGCCTTATGAAGACTGCAAAAATCCTACTTGGGTCTGCAGGGACCCTGTCCACCCTCATTTGCTGTCAATCACAGGAGAGTTCATCTTTGCTAGGCAAAGGTACATAGGTGAGGAGAATGGAAGATGGGACAGTCAACAGAATCCTATCGAGACAGGGATGGAGACTTCAAGATGCAGATATGGGATCTAGTCAAGCAAAGGCAGAGGTTGGGATGTTTTGGGGAAGCAAGCTTAGGACACAGCAGGAAAGGGCCTTGAGGTACTGCCAAGATCTCAGTCCCCCTCCTGTGCCCTCTTATGGCTCCTTCCAACAACTACCGACAGAAGGCAAGAGCGAGAAGGTAAGAACAGAGAGCTGGAGGGCATGGAGGTTCACCCACTAAATACTTTCAGCAGGAGGCTGAAGCAGAAGGGAGAATTGTGTGTCCCTGTCCTACACAACAGTTGTATGCCCGGCAAGCGTCAACAGCTCAGACTTTGGGCTCAGTCTGAAGAGAACTCAGGTGCTGAAGGGGTGAGATTCCTTGGTGGCTTCCCCTCCATTGTCTCCCTGCCAAGCTGTATATCATGTAGACTCCTGAGTCTACAGACCACCAGCCTCTCCAGAATGGGAGAACCAGAGACTAAAACCCTCAGTTATGACGACTTCAACCTCTCCTTATAAACTGCCAGGGGGTGATAGATGTGGGGAGCAGAATGTGACTCCTGGATCCAGAAAAACCTAAAAAGATCCATGCCAGCAAAAGTTGGATCAAACAAACCCAAGAGCAGCAGCAACCTATCCAGGGTTCCTCTGCCAGGTCCTAGAGGTGACCACAGATGCTCCTGGAAGTATGATGTGCGATTATTTGTCCAAGAGAAGGTACCAGTGAATGCTCTCTCTCTTTCTCACTCATTGCCTATTTCTGGAAGCAGGTAGTGAGAAGATGGGGCCTAAAGCCAAGATGTCCTGGGGCTTGGATTCAGCTCTAGGTTCAGAAACCTTGCCTATATCCTAATTGTGTGATGCCGAGGAAGTATTGTACTTAGTCTTATTGTCTTAAAACTGATGATGTAAGCATCTGCATATTGTGAGCTTTTCATGAGACAGCACATGGTAAGTACGCAAGGACCAAGTTGTATGCATTTAGTTTTGTTAATACTACTGTCTTGCAAAGAGATGGCCAGCCAGGAATCCACATGTTTCAGGCTCTGTTGAAACCTGAGGTTTTAGCCACAGCTCAACTTAGCCTTAATTGAACCTGAATTTGGCACCTGGGACCCTGTTTTCAAACCCTGGCTTAGCCACTGATTGGGCGTGTGTTCTCTTTTTACCCCAGTTTCTTTGTTAATGAGACAGATGAAGAATGGAGGATATTTGGAGGATCAAATGTGACAGGAGCCACGGACTCTAGAGCCCATTCAGAACTGAAGCAGAATTCATACCCACTGAGAGCTCGAACCCTTGGTTCTGAGACCCGTGACAGGGCAGGTGGAGGGTCCTCCATCCACTGCTTCAATGCTTTTCCATCAACACCTATCCTTAGGGAGCTGTTACTAAATCCTCACAACCACCCCTGGACACACACGAAGTATGAATAACTTCCATCTTGGGGTAGATATCAAAGTTTAATATCATGGGAGGTACAAGTGATTGCTGTTATAGTCTTGGGCCTGGGTTCAGAGTGATAAAGCATCCCCTGTAGAAGGGCATAGTGGACAGGGGGGCTTCCCATGCATGCTTCTCCTGGGAACAAAAGGAAGACACCGGCAGGTCCCCCTGGCTGTCTGGAGACCAGGGTGAAGATGCAGGCTGAAGATGGCCTGGGGTGGGGACAGGACCGAGAAGAGCTTTTGTGTATGGTCCAGGATATTTTGTCCTGCATGGTGGTTGCTGTCCCAAGGAGTGTGTGGTGGTCGAAATTCAGTTTTGGACCCTAATTCATGATGGGATTGTTGATCCATCTAGAGAATGGCAAAGGCAACATCTGGGCTTCCAATGCTTTGACCTACATGGGTGCGTGTCCCCCCCCCCTCCAAGTCAAGATCTGGAGCTGACTGCATCTGATTGGATCCCACAACTCTTGCTGACTTTCCCTCTAGCTTCCCCAGAGCATACCCATGCTCCTCGCAGTTAGGTCGTACTTGATAGGTAAAGGTTCTGGGGCCTTATTGGAAAAAACAATCCTCAAAAAGATAAGAATGGAGATTACCTGCTTGCTGGGCAGTGGTGACACAAACTTTTAATCTGAGAGACAGGGGCCCATGGGATGTCTGAGATCAAGGTAACCTGCAGACTGTACTACAGAAAGAGTTCCAGGACAGTCAAGGCTGCACAAATAAATCTTGTCTAAAAAGAAAAAGAAGAAGAGGAAGAAGAGAGATTACTTCTTATTTGCACAAATGTATAAAGTCCTCTCTCTCCTCTCTTTCTTTCTCTAACACACACACACACATACACACACACACACACACACACACACAGAGAGAGAGAGAGAGAGAGAGAGAGAGAGAGAGAGAGAGAGAGAGAGAGAGAGAGAGAGAAGGAAAGAGGCAAGAGAGGAGGTAGAGTCAAGAGCTTTTATTAGAATCTTTGGGGTGATGATGACTGAGTGTAGAGCCTAGTGCTGGACTCTTCGAATGGACTGCAGCTGTCCAGTATGGGCCTGTGTGCCAAAGTCGCTGTAGGTACGGAACTCCCCACTGTGCCGGTCCCGCTCTAAGATGTACTGGTAGCCTCGGTAACCTGGGTACTGGTAGGCCACCCACCTACGAGAGTGGAGAAAATGGTAGTGAGTAGGTTCTGCATTGCTCCCACCTGCGTGGTCCCCTCAATAGTCCCAGCTGCCAACAGCCAGCTCCAAAGCCACATTTCAGCCCTGCTTTTTGCTCTGGGTCTTCCTGTGATCTGTTTTAGCCTGTCTCCTACACCCACCCTTCATTTCCTCTTTACCCAAGTTTTCAGCCCCCCACATTCCCACACACTCCCCTGGATCCTGGTCTGTATTGCCTTTTCCTACTCTTTCCCTTCCTCTCCCCCTCCCCCAGTCTCTGTGGGCCTCTAGCATCCTCCATCATTTCCCCATCTTCTCTTCCGTGCTCATGGACTTCCCATTCTTCCAGCCCCAGGACTCACGCTCCAGAGCTGACTTTGATGGAACCCACATCTTTGCTGGTCCAGCCCATGGAAGGCAGTGATGGGTAGTCATCACTGAGTTCAAACTTGCCACCCTGGAAGTTTTCCCCTTCAAACAGTGTCACACGGCTGTCACCGTGGTTCTGAGGCATAGAAATAGGGGGTGGGCATTACAGAGATGTCAGGCCCTGTTCATGGATATAACCTTAACCCTAGTCACCCAGTTCCTGCTTGGCACATATCATGCAGCCTCTTAGATATTTCAGGAGTTCACCCCATCAGCTCCTAGTGGGTCTGGCCAGCTGGGATGCTCAGAGGCACCACCTGGGCCCTACCAAGACTTTGAGTTATGTGCCAAGACCAGACAATTCCCAGAGATTCTTTGAGCTCAATGCTAAAGAGACTCCTGTGTCAGGACCCTTTGCTGTTGTGATCTCTTTGTTATATTTGTGGTAATAGGGATCAAACCCTGTTGAGTATACTAGGTCGGCCTTCAATTTGTGATCCTTCTGCTTTAGCCTCCAAAGTAGCTGGAATTATAAGCATGTACCATTGTCCCCCTGTGTCCCTCCTTTCCAGAAGGAAATCACAGGCTCTGAGAAAAAAAATCTGGCCCACTAACCAGGATATTTCATTAATGGTCTCATTGACTGCTCAATCCCTTGCTCAGCTCCCATCACTGCCTCTCTCAGACTGGGACCCAGCTAAGGGGTACTGGATGAACAGTGAGAACAAACAGGTGGGCATGGTGGTGTTGGTTGCATCTGGCCTAGCACAAGGGTCTTCCTCCTACAGAGTTACCATCCCTCACAGCCTCTTGGAACAGAGAAATTGGACTGGACTGGGTCCTCTGACCTTCACCACCAGCCCCAGGACTCACCAATACCTAAGTGAGCAGGAGAGTGAGTTCTCTTTGGGACATTTGGCTCATTATTACACACACACGCGCACATGCACACACACGCACGCACACACACGCATGCACACACACGCACACACACACACACACACACACACACACACACCTTCAACACTCAGAGACACCTTGACGCTGGCCCTGTTCTCAGTCCGATCCCTGGACTGAATTCGAGTGTCATCGGCATGTTAACACGTTTGATCCTGTAAAGTCACATTGTGCCTCTGAACCTCATTTCTAAGACTGTGTATGGGGCTAACAGCAGCCATCTCAGCCTCCTGGGACTGTGTGCTGACAAAGGTTCCCTTACACCTGGGGTGGACTAAAGCCGCAAGGCCGGGGCATGCTCACAACTAGCGGCTCATCGATGCTGTCCATGGTGCTGATCCACACCTGTGTCTCCATAATCCCAATTTTCAGACGTTTTTTGATTCTGGAGTAATGCCACGACTAACCCCACCCCCCATTAAGATTATGTTCACATATACTGTTTGGGGGAGACAGGTTTTCCAAGGCACTACGCTTTTGCTGGAGCCTGAAGGTAGGCGACAGGAGAGAAGGGGAAGTGGGCCTTGCTCACCGCACAGAGCACTGGCCTGAAAGACAGCAGTTGGTTGCTGTGGTGGCTGCTGCTGCCGCTCCAGGCGCTCCAACAAGGATAATCTCCCTTCTCTAGAATGAACTGCTGCCCCTGGAAATCGGGGTACTCGAAGGCCACCCATCTGAAAAAGGAGAAGGGGAACTGGGAGGTATCTTTGCAGTCTCCCTCTGGGTCATCACTTTCTTGCTGTGGTTAAAGAAAAAACCCAGGGATCCAAACTCTAGACCATTTCCCAGACACACCCAGTCCCTCTGGAGAATGAAACCCCCAAACCTAGTGTTTTCTGGGCTTGGAAGGCCTAGGCATCCCATTCATGGCCCACAGGTTTTGGGTTACAAAGATCACCAGACCAAGGACTTTCTGCAGGGATCTATGTGCTTTCCTAGGGATGCAACTGAGTCTCCGGCCTGCAAAGGAACCTCAGCTCTCTCCAGCCCCCCAAGCTGGCTTCTTGGATACTAAGATAGGGGCCAGCAGAAAGGATCTGTCTGCACAAGGCTACCTGACTTCGCACAAAGAAAACCGTTGGGGTTTCAGGGCGGGCCCCATAGATCGTTTTTTGTCTTTGTCTTGGGGAGGGTTGTGAGTTTTGGAGAGAACAAAGGTTTGTCTTGTTGATGAGTCTGTCTATGGGCATAGTTGAGTGTAGGTTGAAGTCCCAGGCTCTGACTTTGGCTCGGGTGGGAATGAGAGAAGCCGGACACCCCCTAAGTTAGCTCAACAGATGCAGCAGGATCACTCACGCGCCGTTTTCCACCTTGACCGAGCGCACCCTGCGCAGGGCTCCTCGCTCACAGACGTTCGCACAGTCGCTCAGCAGACGGCAGCGACGACCCTGGAAGTCCTCCTCATCCCAGAGCGTGAGACAGGCGGGCACGGCGCCCGGCACAGGGGCGCTGCTCATGCCGCTGCTGTTTAGGAAGGGCGGGATCACCGGCTAAGCTCTCACGAGTGAGTCCTGTACTTAGCCTAAGCAGCCCATCCTCGATAGGCAGTGCAGGTCCCTGGGACTGGATCCCTCCTGGCTCTAGAAACAAGCGGCTCCGGGGCAGGGCTTTTCCCTCGTTTCTTTCTCCCTTTCCCCAGCACCAGGTACTCACCGAAGGGTTGAGCACCGCAGGCACGGAAAATGGAGAGGTTGCGCGCGAGCCTGATGTGCGCCGCTTTATACCTCCGTCTGGCTGCCTCTCCCTGTGGGATCCGGGCGCGGTGGGCAAGCTGAGTCAGCTGGCCGGCTTTGGTCAGCTCTGGTCTACATAGGCGGCAGAGCCACCGATCTGGTCCCAGCCCGCGTGAATGACAACGGAAAGTGCTGAGGCGCACATCGCGAGTCAGCTGGAACCCAGGCTGACTCTGCGCTTTCTTTCAGTGAGGCTTAAGCCTGGCAGAGACTCCAAGCCTGAGGGCAGAACACGCACATCCTGGCACAGACCCTCAGGCGTGAAGGCTAAGCCTAGGGTTTAGCCTTTCCTAAGACCACGTGAGCCTGGCACAGCACTGTTCTTCCCAATGTTAAAATTCCCTACGTGAAGATTTCTGTTTGGGGCGTCGCTAGGCCGGAGAGGAGAAGACCCTTCTCTAGCGTCAAGACCCCAGGCCTCCTTTTGCCGGGAGATCTGTCTATTGCTGTCCTTTTCTTCCGGAGCGGGGTTTACCGACTGGTTTTCTCCCGTCCCGAGGTCGAGACCAGGCCTCGCCGCCAGGCGGCACTAAACTCAGAAAAGAATCCGGAAGCGTTTAGGTTTGCCTGGGATTTAGAAATACAAGTGCCAAGGGAGGGGCTGACTGTCCTAGGTAGAAAGAGCATTTCAACCTTCCCCCAGCCCCCGCGAGAGAGCCGAGGCCGCCAGAGCCCTAAAATCCGCTGGCTGGGAAGGGGTTTGGGGCGGGGAAAAGGAGAAAAGGCTTAGAGACCCAAAGAGGTGGTTGCCGGAAGGAAAGGGCCTCCCAGTTAGCTGTCAAGAGACAGTTGCTTTAACAAGTACTCCTTGGTGGTGAGAGGCTATCCCAGCAGGAGAGTCGGCGTGGGGGTGAACTAATTTGTTACTGTTTGCCAAGTTCCTTCCTTGTAGACTCAACAGCAGCCTGGTGGGTTCAACTTGCACACACAAACGTGGAAATTGAAACTCAGTCTGGTGTGGAACTTTGTGCAATCTCCTAACTGGCCAGTTTCAGAGTTAAGAAAATCCAGCCTTTCTTCTCTGTTGCCTCCTACCCCAACTCCTGGAAGCTAACCTAAGGCACCGTCTTTCACCTAACCTGCTAAGCCCATTCCCAGCCCAGTCTTTACCTTTGCTCCTGGCAATCTCTGGAGTGTTTTAACCGCGTGCTCTTGACGTGGCTAGTTCCCACCATCTATTTTCTAACTAGCGTGTGTTCGTCTAAAGATGCCCTCCTCAGTTCACGAAGGCACCAGTGCCTCCTTCACTAGACTGTAAGCCCCACACAAACGGGGAGGAACTATGTCTGCTTTGTTCCAAGTTGTCATCTTCCAGCCTAACATGATGCTGGATACAGAGCAGGAACTCAATTAAAATGTAGTGAATTCACAAGGTGACCAATTGTGGGCCAAATGTCTGTGGGGAAGGCATGTACAAGAAAGTGGAGTGGATGATGGTTTACTCATCCTACTAATCCCATTTCTGGAGTTCTGAGCTTCTGTGTGTGTGGGGGGGGGAGCAGGCAGCACCTCCCCTTTGGCCTCTCGGTTCACTAATCAGAAATGACTGTTGGGATTGACATACATGAACTTGAGTTGAGGTTATACTCCGAGCCAGGAGAACATGAGGGTAAAATGGGACAAATCTGACTAGGTTTGATTGAGGGTGGAGCCAGAATTACTGTTTAGCTGCTTGACTCTTCCTTAGAGAGGGCTAGACACACATAACAGGCCTGTGATTTTTTTCCCCCAGACTATGGGGAAAAGTTCAGACTCCATATAAGGCAGCAGTTACTCCTGAATGCTTACTATTCTTGCTTCTTCTCTGTTTCACAAGTCCTAGCTGCATCAAGAAGTAAGGCTTGAAAAAAATGATAGATAATAAAAGATCTTTTTACTTCCATTGAACAATTCTAGAAGTGGCCACCAGGGGGCAGAGTCAGTCTGCACTGACAAAAAAAGCCGTGTGTGTGTGTGTGTGTGTGTGTGTGTGTGTGTGTGTGTGTGTGTGTGTGATTGCTGTGGTGGTGACTGTAGGCTGCTGTGCTGTTGGTGACTGTGGGCTCGTGTGTTACTTCTGAAACTATGTTCTGTTTAGCAGGAGCATGGCCTGGGTGGGGGTAGCTTCCAGTCCATGGTTAGTAGTCCTCAGGATTTGGAAAGAGACAGAGGGAAGATGAGCTCCTGGTTTTGGGGTGGTGATCTATATGAGAAGCCTAGCCTGTCCAGCTGGAAGTTCTCCTGACAGCAGCCATCCCCCCCAACTCTGCTTGCACCTGGGGTCCTCATCAGGAAAATGCAAAGGTCTCACCACACGTCTGCGGCTTTTAGTTCTATCTGCAGTCAGCTAAATGGCGCGTCTGTCACCACCGCACCGCCTACAGCAACTGAGGTCCCGTGTCCCCCAAGAGAATAAGAAGGGGAAGGTACCAGAAAAGGATGGAGGCCTAGAGGTCTCCGTGCTGCAGACTCCTTCCATCATCCTCCCTTTCCCACTAGGCTGGTCCAATTCCAGCCCCTGGTCTCTCAGTCATGCCCCCTCCAACCCCGGCAGCTGTTCCTGTTTGTTTTCCCAGATCAGTTGAGCTTAGAGCTTCCTGAAGGATGGATGCCCAGGTGGCTTTGTTTGCCAGCTCAGTTCCATCCCTTTTACCTCCTCCACATCCACAGATCTGACATTCAGGGAACAGTCAGGAAAAAAAACAAACAGCCCAGCAACCTCAGATTTATACCCCCAAATCACATGGAGATCTCACAAGGCAATCTCCACTCTGAGCCCACTAAGGCAACCATCCCATGTAGGGTCCTTTCACACACACACACACACAGACACACACAGAGACACACACACACACACACACACACACACACACACACACACACACACACACACTGCAGAAGTCCTAAGACCTTATCCACATCGCCTCTTCTACTGTCTGCCCCAACCCATGATTTTAAGAAAATACCCATTCCACGCTGACCCTCAGGTCCACGATTGTTTCCGCAAGGATCTAACCCTCCACCCAAATCCTCCATCCCATGTGGGGACATGTGGACTCTGCAGATAAATGCCCACACCCAGTCCTGAGTTCTCACTCACACCCCCATCTCAGTAAAGGTCCAGAAAACGCCCAGGGAAGGGGCAGTGTCTGTGTGTAGGGTCTGAATCCATGAAAAGCCCTATTTTCAGTGCTGCTGGGCAGTTTAGAGGTACTGGTGGCTAATGTCCTCTCCTCAAGGTGGCCTGATCCCACCCCTTCCCCTAATTTCACAGGGAAATTATCCAGGGCCTTGGGGACTGAAAAATGCAAATTCTGTGAGTGGTGCCCTCATGCACCGGAGTCCCACTGCCAGCCTTTCCTTGGCAGCCTGGTTCCTCTGGTCCCCGCCCCACTTCAGGTCTGGAACAAGCAGAGGACTTCCTTCCCTGGGGCTGTACAAGCCTTGTCTCCCAGGAGACGAAGCTAAGTCAGTGTGACAAACCCAGTTCATCAGACAGATGGGAGCCCCACTCACATTATCCCACCCTCTCTCATCTGTCCTCAGTTGGACTGGGGAGCTGACCTCCACCAGAGGGGTGAGAGGCAGTTTTCACCCCTACTCACCCACTGCCACACAAGGCTTCTAGGACAGCAGGAGGCAGGGAGAGGACACACGCACACAGGTTCACAGTCAGGTGTTGGTAGAGTCGTCCTCAGTAACAGGTACATGGACCAATCCCACCAACTTGATGTGTGAATTGCCCTGTCCTGGGACTCAACAGACAGCTGTTGTGGGGAGACAGTTCTGTCAATTAGAATATCATGTGCCAAGCACGGAGAGGGCTGAAGACGCCATCGTGTGCTTTGTCATGAACACATGCCCCTCTGCAGTGACCCAGAGAGGCATCTTCTTAACTCTTTAGCTGTGGACACGAAGGCACTGGAGCCACGCTGCTGCCTGAGATCAAATCCCAGCTCTTGTGTTTCAAAGTCCATTTTCTCCTCTGCAAAATGGGAATCATTGTCTTCATTACTGTGGGGATTTAAATGTATGCAAAACACAGAGCCAGACTGCAGCACGCACTCAACAAAACAAAACACCCTTGCTGTTGGTGTAGTTTCAGGGTTCTCCCCACTTCCTCTGGGATGGGGTGGGGTTGGACTGGGAGGGGTCAAGGCAGCAGCGAGCACCTTTCCCAGCCTGATCCTGGCTCTGGGGAAGCCAGCAGAACACTCCACGGGAGGCCCTTCTTTCACTTTCCGTCCTGTCTCCCAGGAGCCACTCTGCTGGCTGGAGTTTGACAGGTCAGGGAGGTGTTCCAAGTTCCCGTTATTGCTCAGGCCTATGCTGGCAAGGGAACAAGGGTGGGGAGTGGAGCTGAAGACCCGACCTCTGTTTCCTCTGCTTTTCTTGGCCAGCCCTCCCCCAACCCCACCCCTTGCTTTACCTGTCAATTAGGCTGGCTGCTGGAGGGGCTCTCTCCGTCATGCCAGCCTTGATCCTGCCATGTCTGAGGAAGGCCCTCTTCTCTTCCCATCCCGCCCCTGCCTGCCCCACCTGAATCACCAGTTACCCACCTGGCCTAGCCAGAGTGAGGGGGCGAGACTCGTCTCCATGGGGATTAATCACCGAGAAGGTCACCAAGGCTCCGGTGTTAACCTGGCTGGAGAGGGATTAGCACCTGGATGTGAGCCCCCACTCCTAAGTCTCCCTTCTCACACAGACCCTGAGAGGCCGCCGAGCCCAGAAGTTCCAAGGCTCAGCCAGATGCACCAGAGTGGGTGGGGGCAGGGCAGTTGCTCCGAGGTGACCTGACAGGGAAAGATGGAGTCATGTCCGTCACTGGTCAGGGACTGCGGGCACGAGCCTCGTACCTTTCCATCTTCTGGCCTTGAATGAGGCGGTGTTCATCCTATCAATCCCCGCAGTTACCGTTTGCGGCCCACCTCTGTGTCCTTCCTCCCTTGGGGTCACTTCCACAGGCCACCCTCTCCCTTCTCCCTCCACCACACCTCTGGTTTTTATCCATCCACTGGACCTGTTATTCCACTCCTCTCCGGTCTCCATCTTCTGTTCTTTCACCTCCCCCGCCCCCCCCCCGTGTGTGTGTGCTCGCGCGTGCGTGTGTCTGGTTTCTCTCGGCCTCTGCCCCTGGTTTCCCGCTAGCTAGCTCTAGCCTCGGCCGCCGTCTGAAAGTTCTCAAGCGCTCCGCTCGGCTTCTGACCTGACTTGGCTCTGAGCTACACTCTTTGTCTTTGCCCTGTTCTCGGGCCTCTTCTTTCCCAGTCTCCCCATCACCCCCTCCCCCAGGGCAGCGCTTCAACTGATCTGTCCCTTTCCTCTTCCCCCTACCTGTTCCCTCCCCCCAGCCCGGAGTGCTGACAGGGAAGACAGGAAGCAGGCTCTGGCTTGGCTTGGAGCAGGAAGGGGGAGGGGCAGCCCGCACACCAGCTGCTGGGTACCCCCCTTCTATCCCAGCACCTGCAGGCCTGTCAGACTCCACCTCGATCTGACAGGGAGGGACCCAGAGGAGAGGCCAGATGCCCCACGATGGCCTGGAAAAGTGAATCTAGGAAATGGGCAGGGGGTGGGGATGTAGGAAGGAAGCTTTAGCAAGGGGCAGTAATTAATGTCCATCACCAGGCCAGATCCTCAGCCCACTGCGTGGTCTCTCTTTGTCACCCTACTTCCATGGGCTGTTTTTATATGTGGGGACCATTCCAAGGACAGACCTCTGTGTGCAGACTCAAGACCTGGAACCCCCAAGGAGTGCTAGCTCCATGCTATAATTGGGGCAGGGGAGGGTGTGTGCTATCAAAGACACAGGAAAGGTGATCCAGACTGCTGAGGGCAAATCACTCAGTACCACTGAGGGCAAGGAGGGAAGACCCTGGTCAAAGAGGCCAGGATGGGGATCACACAGGGCTATGTGGACACAGCCCTTGGGGCTAGCCTGGCCTTGGGGCTAGCCTGGCCTTGGGGCTAGCCTGGCCTTGGGGCTAGCCCAGCTAAGAACACGTCCTCATTAGAGTCGCTTTAAAACCATGTCTTAGGTTCAAACTCCGCAGATCCTGTGGGGGCCTCTCAGGGCTAGGGACAGGGGTGGTGGATGGGAAGTTCTGGATTATAGCTCTATTTTCGCTCTTCCTGGCATCTGTGCGGGTACCACTCTCCACCATTGCTTCTTGACCCTAATAGAAAACCAGCCAGGGGCCTTCGCGCTGTACAGGGAACCTTTTTCTACCTTCAACCTGCTGCTGGGTTTTGTCACCCATCCTCAGAAGCAGGAATGGAGGCACCTGAAATCACTCCTCTCTGGCTTAGCCTCTCCTCCAGGCCTTGTGTAGAGCTCTCGGTTTGGGCTTCTCTGCCAGAGTGTAAGACAATCTCCTTCTTGCGGGCCATTGCAGGCATTTTAAGTAACTGAAAAAGGGGTGGCCCATCCCAGATCTGGGTTGTGGCTAATGATCCATGGCGGAACTCTAGCTGAGCTGAGCGCTACCTAAACTCAGTCTAGCCTGTCTGACTGGGCTGCAGAGAATACAAGATTATGGGGTTTGAGAAAGGTGGTGAGCTCCGTCCTGTGTCTGAAGATCCTGTGTTTGTTCTCCTTGGTGTCTGCTGATCTCAGATATGATTGGACTGACAGGCAGACGGGGAGGTCGTAGAAGTGAAATTTCGGGGTGTCAGCGGCAGCATGGAAGTGAGCTGGAGGGGTAGATTTAAGTCTGCACAGAAGCCTCGGCCCATCGCACCCGGGTTTTCTACAACCTCACAGCTGGGGCACCGACTCTTAGAGGGCCAGGTTAAAGGGACTCAGTAGGAGCCCAGAAACTAGGCTAAAGAGGTTGGCGGAGGCCCTCACTCTTATGAGAACCAAGCCTGCCTCATTTTCTTTCTTTTTTTTCTTTTTTCTTTTTTCTTTTTTTGCAAATGAAAGAACCAAGAGGCTGGGAAAACACTTGCCCAAGGCCACAGAATTCGCCCTGCTACATCAGGGTTAGAATCCCAGTTTCCACCTTCAGAAGGGGTTCTGTTCTGGACTTCAGCCCATTCCGGTCACCCCGCTGGAGCCTGCTCAGCCCGCATTACCCGGCAGCTAGCTGTCCCTGGCATGCTCAGAGTCTGCGGGCAGGGCAGGCGGAGCCTGACGGGAGCCGGATGTCCCCCGGGCACGGTGCTCAGTCTCTGCGACCCATATGGTGGCGGTGGCGGCGGCTGGCAGGTGCTTGCGTGGCGATCTGGCCGGCCCCTGGGCTGATGCTGAGAAGCCGCTCCTGCCTCACGCGAGCCGAACGAACAAAACGCTCAGGTCCGGTTTGTGCGAGGGGCTCGTCGCGGGGCCGGAGCGGAGGACCCGGGGCCTGGCGGCGGTCCTCGGCGATGTCTCGTCGGTGATCTTCCTCGAACGCAGCGCCACCGCTCCGCTAGCCGCCCGGTCTCACCTGCGCACCGCTGTGGCTGACACGTCGGCTGCAGCGGCGGACGCCACAGGTGCACACCTGGCTCGCCCCTCCCTCCCGGGCCACCTTCCACAGCTTTTCTGACCCTCCGCCCAAACCAGCCAAGCTTGGCTTCGTCCCCAGCCCACGCCCCGGAGCTTGTGCCCTAGCCAGGGTTCAGAGCACTCTTATACTGCCAGTTCAGTCCCCGCCCCTACACACACACACACACACACACACACACACACACACACGCACACCTGTCCGGGCGCCCGTTTGCTCGGGGCAAATATTGACTCATAGAGGCGGAGCGTCCCCCTCCCCCCTCTCCTGCCCAGGCTCAGAGACCAAGCTTCTGCAGAGAGGCCTTGGCCGCGGAAGCGGCACCACCGGGCGCGCGGGAGTGGGGGCAGCGTGCAAGGGAGGGTGCCGGGGACCTGAGTGCCTCTGGAACAACACCAGATGTCACTTTTCCACCCACCTGGCTCTGAGCTCAGGCAGGAGCAGAGGACAGAGGCTGCCCGGCGGGGCTTAGGTAGAAAAAAAAAAAAAAAAGAGGCGGACGTCCTAGTGAAGACAGAACATCTCTGGGTCTGAGGATTGGTAATGGAGGTCACTGAGTGGCGTCTCTAGTCCCTTGAACCGTGACTTCCAAAAGTGTCCAGATCCTAATTCTGGCCTGCTATTTCGTACCTCAGTATCCTCCTTAACTTTTTTTTGTTTGTTTGTTTTGGTGTTGGTTTGGTCTTTAGAGACAGGGTTTCTTTGTGTAGCTCTGACTGTTCTGGGACTGTCTCTATAGACCATGCTGGCCTCGAACTCACAGAGATCCGCCTGCCTCTGTCTCCCGAGTGCTGAGATTAAAGGTGTGCGCCAACACGGCTCGGTTTCTTAACCTCTTAGCTGAGTTCAGGGAACCAGGCTGGCCCTGGAGGTGCTGGGGAACAGATGTGGAAAGGATTGACCATCCAGCCTCCATGACCACCTGTTCAGCCCACCGGGCCTAGCACTAGGTTCTTCCAGGATGCCCTGTAGCCAAGCCAGCCGCGCCCCTCCTGGAGCGCCCTCCACTGGCCAGACTAAGTCCAGCACACCTCTGCAAGTATCAAGCCCTCATGCCAGTCCATGGGAAACTCATCCTCAGGTTTCTAAAGGTAAGCTGGGTCTCTGCCATCAACACTGACAGCTCTCACCTTCCACACATCTCAATATACTTCTTTCTCCAAGCAGAGGGAAATAAAATCCAAGTAGATAAGGGGGCACTAAATGTTTTACCAGCAGGACAATAATACTAGCAGGGACCAGGGGGACTTTAGGCAGGAATGTAAGAGGGACTGGATGCTGACCCCAGCAAACAGTCATTTGTAGGTTGCTGCATCTCAGAGCAAAGTACTTCTCCTTGTTGCATGGGCAACAGGATGTCTGGCCTGAAAAACAGAAAGCCAAGGGTAGGAATGAGGGTGGGGCTTCCAACCGCATGGAATGCCTCTCCTGTCTTGCTCCCCTCCCAGCAATGAGTATAACCCCAGGCTCCGACCTGTGCAAGCTGACTGGTGGCAGGGCAATGATGCGGGGCCTTGAAGTGAGCACCACCTCTCCACGGCTTGCCTCCACCAGAATGTTCTGGATCATGTTCTCTAGGATCGCCTCCTGCAGGTTGAGGAAGGCTGGTAGCCTGGGAGGAGGAGGGTGTTGCTCTGGTTAGCAAGGTCACAGATCTGCAAGCCACTTCTCCACTTAGCTCTGCCCAGATTCCCATTGGAAGCCCTACACCCAGCCCTAACACTGTGGGCCTTTCTGTTACAATGTCACAGATGCTAGGTGTGGGGCTAATATTCAAACCTGGCCGTTGCCATCCCAGAGCCAGGTTTGGAGGACAGTAGTCATAAGAGGATGCAGAAGTGGCTGTGTGTGGTCAAGGAATCCCAAAGGGACAGAACAAACTACCCCCCCCCAAAGTCCTAGGAGATCGTGGTATCAGAAAAAGTCAAGCTTTTTCTCTGGTCCTACCTGTCCACTGAGAGACTTTGAAGACTACCACCCCACTCCTGGGAGCGCTGTGCTGGAAAACGCTATCGATCTGGTGCCGCATGCTACATAAAGCTGGGTTCTGCTCTCTTGAAAATCCCACACCCAAATGTTTCACCTCACCAAGAGGTTGTCGCTGGGACCCAAGTTAGGAAGAGAGTCCCCCAGCTGAGGCCAGCCCTCGTCTGGTCCCAGCCGCTCACCTGCCAATGGCTTCTTTCTCGTCGTTTTCTTGCTCCTCTTGAATCATCCCTTTCAGATCCTGCTGCCATTGCCACTGCAGGGACTGCTGGGACCCAGTGGGCTGTTCAGCGGCCTTGATCTCTGACCAGGTCAGCTTTACCCCTTTGTCTATCTCCTCTTCCATTTCCTCCTTGCTCAGTTCTTCCTCTTCTCTCTCCTCTTCCTCTTCTTCTGCCTCCTCCTCCTCCTCTTCCTCTTCCTCATCTTCATTCTCTTCCTCTTCTGCATCCTTCCTGGAGCTGAATTTGTCCTCCCCCTGCTCTTTGCCTTTCCCGTTCTCGTAGCAGCTGGAGGGCAGGGACATGATTGGCATTAAGTACAAGCTGCTCTTGTGGGCCAGGAACCTGGCTGACTGCTCGTTCCAGAACTGGCAGAAGTAAGGAACTTGCTCCTCCAGACTTTGGTCCACAGCCTCGTGGAAAGTCTTGTCTTCCAGCAGGCCTCTGGGTAGGAAAAAAGAAGAAGAAGAAGAAGAAGAAGAAGATATGGAATATAGTGGAAGGGCTTTTAGCTAGGACAGTGTTGGCTTCCCTGCTTGCTAAGGGACAGTTCTGGCTACTGTTTTACTATCAATTGCCAGGTCTGGAAGGAGAGCCCTTAGAACATGGCAACCCTGAGCCCCGTAGAGTCTTAGAGGTGAACAGGATGTAGTGCAGGCAGAGCCAGAAAGCCAGAAAGGCACACACAAAGGGCAGAGCGCCCAAGGCCATGGGCAACTATAGATATCCTATAGATAACATCAGACCAGCCACAGAAAAGCGACCAATTAGGACTCAACCCTGAAGATCTGTCTAGCCAGTTCTATCAGAGTGGTTCTGTCCCAAGGGTCCTCCAGCAGGGGGACCTTGCAAAAGAATTCTCTTTTCCTCAGGAGTGGAGCACTGGAGCTTCTGATGCTTTGTCCAATGCAGCCGGAGGGATGGGAGGAGGAGGATGAAGGTGCACAGAGCAGTGGGTACCTGATGATAGCCGTGAGACAGTCAACCAGAAGCTGCTTCTTCTGCCTCCAGACAGGATCCCCCTTATCAGGGGTTTCTTCCTCAAAACCTTTTGATTCTTCTCTGCATAATTTCTTCTTTGGCAGCTCCCTGGGGTAGACCAGGATATTCTGAGTGGACTTGGAAAGCTACTAGGCTACTGGGGGGGGGGGCACAAGTCATGATGGTAGCTGCCCCAGTCCTGAGGACGCAATATGATGGGCGCACACCCAGTCTTAACAAAGTATTACTGCTGTACTCAGAGAGCTGCACCCAACCCTTAGGTTAGAGCAGGACCCAGAGGCTTCAGGTGGGCAAAAGGGGAGGGTGGGACACCTTGGTGGATTCCTCAGGAGCCTCTTTATTACTCTCTTCAAAGGGACCTAAGCATTGAGGTCATCCTGGTCTACAAAGTGAGTTCCAGGACAGCCAGGGCTGTTACACAGAGAAATTCTGTCTCAGAAAACTAAGAGAGGGAGGGAAGGAGGGAGGGAGGGAGGGAGGGAGGGAGAGAGAGAGAGAGAGAGGCAGTAATGATGATTCTTATTGCCCCAATTCTTGCTTCAGCCCTTCCTAAAGGTTGAGTGTGGGCTTCTGCTGTCCTACAAAAGGGGGAGAGGATTCAGACTACAGGAAGGTGGCCCACACTTCCCCAAGAGTTCACCGGTACAGGAAGTAGCAGGGAAACTCAGAGAAGAAGTTGGCCAGGTAGTAGTCAATGGCATGGGCCCTCGCAGTGAGGCCTAGACAGAGCAGGCCTGGCACAGGTGGTTGAGGACACGGCCATGATGTCTCCTCCTTTGCCAGCTTCAGGTTCCAGCTGGCAGGTCGGCTGAGAGATGGTTGGTTTGTGATGGGAGGCAGGGTCTTTAGGAAGAAGGAGGCAGAGGTGATAGGGAGCTCTACTCCCGCTGCCAAGGAGCCCCCTAGCCTCACTCCCTAGGATGGTTTCTTGCCTACTAGTATTTTACTCCCTCTCCTCTAGTAGGCTGACTCAGGGCTGGAGGGTATCTCTGGAGACAAGCAAGGACCTTTCCAGCTACCCCAAGAATGGCCAGGCGGGGGCTTTCTGGCTCACCTTGTACTTCTTTACAGGTTCACAGGCTGTGCAATGTGATCTCCTCTGTAAGGGAGATCCCAGGTTAGGATCTGACAGCCCCAGCCATGCCCACTTCCGTCCCTCTGTATAACCAGACCTTGTTTCCCTCTCGGTTTTGCCCATGATACCCCTTTTCTCGAACCTTCCCTAGGTAAGTGCCGCCTAGGAACACACAAGGAAAATCTGCGTAGTCAAATGAAGAATGGAGAAGAAGATTGATTAGATGGAGAGAGGCCGGCCCTGAAGGTGCTCATCCTTGGTGCCCTGTGTCTTTGAGACTCAGAGAGACAAGGAAACGGCCTACATCCTGAAGACGATTGGAAAGCAGTCTCGCTTGCCTATATGATCTGTATTCAGAGGGGCCCAGGCTTCAGAGCAGCAGAACCTTCCTGAGAGTTCTGTGTGGTGGTCACAGAGGAGACTGGGGGATAAAAATGTGAGTGGAGGCAGGGGGTGAAATTAGGAGGAAGCAGGATGTTTTATGTTTACTGTCAGTCTCCCGGCAGAGATAGAGCAGCCTGTGTTTTGGAAATGGTCGCTGGATGTGTGCTCGACTATAGGCGCCCTGCGCACGGTAGTGCTTGTAGCAGTAGCTCCACAGTGGACTCTCCGCTCGCATGAGAAGATAGTTCAAGACATTTGCTGTTGACTGAGAGTGGTGCCCCGTGCCTGTAACCTCAGAGATGGTGACGGGAAGAGCTGAACTCCCTAATTCATGTTATTTTCATTTTATAGTCAAGGGACTAAAAGGTTAAGGGGTCTAACCAGGGTCACCCAATTAGCAAAGGTTAAAACCAACAATCAAACCTAAGGCTCTTTCCAGAGCCTGCCAGTGTCCTCCGTCAGAAGGTGAGCCCTGTGTCATTTCCTTTGTGTTCTCGGCACTCAGCACACAACAGGCTCCTGTGAAATCCTTCTGCGTGAAGCCAGGGATTGCCAGCCAGCCTTCCTCACCCTGGGTGGCTCAGGAGAGCTGGGGAGCTGCTGTGCCTAGTCTAGCAAGTCTAGCGGGCAGATTGGCCAGTTTCTCATGGAGGGCGGCTACCTCAGCCCATCACCTCCATCTCTTCTGGTAAAACTGGCGGGATTGGGGAAGCTGAGGCCCGCTCCGCTCCTCACCTTCACTTTCATATCTGTGATGGTGAACTCCACCTCCTGCCGAGCCTTCTCCTCATTCCACTCCTGTAAGTCCTTGTGGTACTGATGCATGAGTTCCTGCCGGTAGACCTGGGCCCAGCACAAGGTGAAAGGAGTCTAGATCTGTAGGCTCTCTGCTAGAGCTTAGCTTGGTACGCTGGCTCCTGTCTTTTTCTGAGGGTTTAGAGAACTCGGAGCCCTCCTCTATTCCATATTTGGAAGCTGTGTCTCAGTCCCCACGTGTTTCTCTGTAGCTGGTCCCTACCTTGCATATCAGGTCCATGCTGTAGAAGCTGGCGTGGACTGAGGCCTTCAGGGTCACCAGGATTGGGGTTGCCTCTTCAGGAGCCACCTCTCCTTCCATGGGGCTCACAGTTACCTGTTGATTTAGGGACAGTCCTGTGGGTTTGGGCAGAAGGATGACAGAGGATAGAATGACGCAAGCTCTTACAAGGTAGGGTGGGATGAGATGCTATGGAATAGGACAGGATGGGATGGGGCAGGAGAGGAGGGACGAGATGGGGCACGGTGGAAAGTGATAGGAGAGCGGGGATGGGGTGGGATGGGCTGGGACGAGGTGAGATGGGGCAGTACAGAACGGGTCTGGAGTCTGGCCACAAGTTCTGATTGTGGGAGCAAAGGACTCTGACCTCTCCGAAGTCTAAGGACCTTGGCTGCCAGGTGAAGACAATTGTCTCACTTTTGGAGATGTTGTTGAGGAAGAGCAGGCGGCTACACTTGCTCTGCACAGGGATGTTTCCCAGGGAAATGTGAGACTGGGACAGGAAGACGTTCTGCCGGTGAATACAGCACAGCCTCAGTCTGGGGGCATGCAGAAGAAACCGTAGAAACACTACCAGTTCCTATGCATTTCCTGCTGGATGATTATTGTTAGGAGTTTCCCATACGTCTGAGCCTCACAGTGGCCTCTGCTCTGGGCACAGTTATTTCCTGGAGTTGGGTGAACTCTGAAGGTTCAGGGGCACAGGCAAATTCCCCAAATTCCTCACACAGGCAGAGCTAGGATAGCTCCCAAAAGCCTCACCCTGAAGCCTGCTGTGTTCCCAGGATTTCCAGTGTTCATCCTGAATTAGGGGTCTAATGGGGCTCTTAATGGAAAAATGGGCAGATGTGTAGTGATTAGATGGGTGGGTCCATAGATACATGGTTGAATAGAAGGATACATGGTTGTATAGAAGGATACATGGTTGAATAGAAGGATACATGGTTGTATAGAAGGATACATGGTTGTATAGAAGGATACATGGTTGAATAGAAGGATACATGGTTGTATAGAAGGATACATGGTTGAATAGAAGGATACATGGTTGTATAGAAGGATACATGGTTGAATAGAAGGATACATGGTTGTATAGAAGGATACATGGTTGAATAGAAGGATACATGGTTGTATAGAAGGATACATGGTTGTATAGAAGGATACATGGTTGAATAGAAGGATACATGGTTGTATAGAAGGATACATGGTTGAATAGAAGGATACATGGTTGAATAGAAGGATACATGGTTGAATAGAAGGTACATGGTTGAATAAAAGGATACATGGTTGTATAGAAGGATGAAAAAGTACATATATGGGTAACTGAATAAATGGGTGACTAGATGAATGTGCCAGGCTTTCCAAAAATAAGAAGCATGTGGACTAATAGTAGTATTAGTGACCACTAATATCTTGAGCAAAATCTACCTGAGCCCAAAAGAGGGATTGTTGTATATGAAGACAGTATCTAGAATAGGAAGATTTCTGTATAACTCACAATAATCTTAGCCCTATGCTTACAAACAAGGCTGGGACCAAGGGTGCTGAGGAAGGTGGAGTGTCCCACGCATACCACACTACACATCACACATACATACTACGTCTAGTGCACCAAGGGTACCAAACATTGGCTGGCAGGGCAAGCCTCTTGCACAGCTGATGCTCTCTGAAGCTGGAGCCTCACCCTCTATCCCTCCTTAACCTATCTCCTTTTCTCTCTCGCCTTCCCAGCCCTTGATGCTGGCCACCCTGGACTCTAAGACCCTCCAAGCTTCCTTCCTCCCACCTGCCCAGGAACCATCAGTCTAGAGTATATGGAGCTGTTGTCCCATGAGGAGATGTTGTGGAAAGGAGCCGTGTCACCCATGATGTAGGGGTCGTATCCCACTCCCTGGAAGCGGATGACAGCTGAGTTCCATCCAAGGATGTGTATGGGTACATCCACCTGGGAAGTTACAGCGAGGTGGGGAAGGAACCGGTGAAATCAGGTACGGCGAGGAAGTCACAGCTCCAACACCAACCCTTCCCAGTACTACCCAGGCCACCGCTCACTGTGTAGGTCTTGGCCTCGATGGGTGAGAAGATCCACAGAATCTGAGCAGTAGTACCTGGCTGGATCTCCCCTCGGGGGTTCAGGCAGCAGAAAATAGGATGGTCAAAATTCTTTTCTTGAGCTTGTGACAGAATGCTGACCTGGACCTCGTATGTCACAGGTACCGAGCCGCCATTATAGAGTTCATAAATCTACAAGGGCAGGAATGGGGAGGTGGCAACCAGCTCAAGACTGCAGAGCAGATAGCCCAGGACTCTCTGCATTTGGGGAGGGCAGCTTATCTTCACGATAAACCTCGGAGCCCCCCCCAGTCATTTTCCCCTCTGATACTTGAATATTCAGTCTGTAACATTTTAGGATATCAGCAATTCTGCTTGTAAAACAGCAACTTCATTTACCCTCAGTTTACACTTGCCAAGTTTACACAAGAGCCTAGTGCAAGTGTGGACTAGATTGAAAGCTTTAGATGGTGTGTGGGCTATGTGTGAATTTCCTCAAATCCCAATAGAGGGGCACTTACACCAGACACCATTGTAGGTGTATGTACACAAGTTTGCATATACATGTGGAGGCCAGAGGTTAACATAGATATTCTCCTCAATCACTCTCTTCCTGGAGCTAGCTTGGCTGGTAGAGAATGATTTTTTAAATATTTATTTATTTATTATGTATACAATGTTCTGTCTGTGTGTATGCCTGCAGGCCAGAAGAGGGCACCAGACCCCATTACAGAAGGTTGTGAGCCACCATGTGGCTGCTGGGAATTGAACTCAGGACCTTTGGAAGAGCAGGCAATGCTCTTAACCACTGAGCCATCTCTCCAGCCCCTAGAGAATGATTTTTAAAAAAGAGCTCTCTCTCTCTCTCTCTCTCTCTCTCTCTCTCTCTCACACACACACACACACACACACACAAAGTTGGCAACTTACGAATTCACAGTCTGACCCTCAACTCTCTAGAGAAAGGGGCTTCTAAGAGTAGTGATTTCCAAACTGTAGCTGAGACCTCTTAGCAAACAGGTCTAAATGAACTGATGGGACATAGCTAGCACTTAGAACAGGACAGAAAGAAACACAGATGTCATTTGTGTACTTTGTAGATAGGAGCAGATTTGCAGTAACATTGTGTATGTGAATGGAAACGCTGGAGTGAAACATAAATGGTATAACATATACTAGCGTGGTCCATGATCAAAGAAGTTGGAAGACCCTTTTGCTAACAGGGGAACAATTTGCACGGGAATGAAGCCTGGCAAAGGGCTTAACTACCAGAAGATTCTGGCCTTAGATCTCCCCAGTCATCCCATGTGGGGCAGTGTCTGCCATCCTGTACGGACTGACAGACACACAGAGAGCAATGCTTATACCTCTTGGCGACAGGTTTGACACAGGCCACTGACCTGGCGAGGGGGCAGGGTGTCCCCAATGGGGACAGGGATGAACTGGTGGCTGGTGGAGGTGAAGTGCACGTACTTCTGCTCCAGCTTTACTGTCACGCCTATGAAGTGTAGCTGGAACAAAGAGCCCGTGGATGGCATGCTGCCCTGCAAGAACTGGCACACCCAGCAGAGATGCAGGCCCCGGGTCCCCAGGGGCACCACTCCCTACTCCTCTCTTGGATGCCCAAAGAGCTCCCATAGCCGGTCCCCAGCGGGACTAGATATGAGGTCTCACCAGGATCTCCCGTCCATGGGACACCTTGAAGAGCACCGAGAGGCGATCAGTGCCAATGAACACGTGGCTGGAAGGAGAAGAAAAGGACAGTGAGTTCCTGAGTCCTCTTTAAGTGGGAAAACAAGTGCAGCTTTGAGCCAGACAACCACCTCTGAGCTGGGAGGAGGCAGGAATGACACAGACCTCCCCTGCAGGAGAGGCTTCCCAGGGGGATTGTCTAGGGTCCCCTGGAGTCACACAGAGAAAAGTCAGAGCCAGGGAATCTCCTGGAAGGAGGGGCAGGGCATGGGGTGCAGCAGCACCTGTATTTGAACTCCACCATCTGCTCCTGCCCAGGGCTCAGGGTCCCAGCCTTGGGGTTGATGGAGAAGAGGCAATTATCCTCTGCACGCATTTGGTGGAGCTCATTGCAGCTAAGCTCTGCTTGCTCCACCCACAGATCCAGGTCCAGCTGCTGGTCACTGGGAAAGAGGAAGGCCCTGAAGAAGGCAAAGGAGAGGAGTGAAGCCATGTAAAGGGGGCCAGTCAGATAGGCAGAGGGGCTTTCACTATATACCCCCTGAATTTCACACCCTCATTTCAGAAGTTGGCCCAGGTTCTGGTGAGTAAGTGTAGCTAGGTGGATTCTCCTTTCAGAAATGTCCCCAAACCCAGGAATAGCCAACATGACGGCCCACACTTGTAACACTAGCACTTGGGTGAATGGGCAGGACTCCTGAAAGTCAATTTAGGCTGCATGGTGAACTCCAGACTAGCTGGGGGTGAAGAATGAGACCCTGTGTGGAGGTTTGATGAAGAATGGCCCCTCATATGTTTGAATGCCTGATTCCCTGTTAGGGGAACTGTTTGGGAAGGATTAAGAGGTGTGGTCTTGTTGCTGGAGGTGTGGTCACATTGAAGGAGGTGTGGCCACGCTGGAGGAGGTGTGACCACATTGGAGGAGGTGTGGCCACGCTGGAGGAGGTGTGACCATGCTGGAGGAGGTGTGGCCACGCTGGAGGAGGTGTGACCACATTGGAGGAGGTGTGACCACATTGGAGGAGGTGTGACCATGCTGGAGGAAGTGTGGCCACGCTGGAGGAGGTGTGGCCATGTTGGAGGGATGGGCTTGGAAGGTTTCAAAACCTGCTGCCTGCAGGACATGGTGTGAGCTCTTAGTTACTTCTCCAGTACCGTGCCTGTTTGCTCCCTGCCATGATGGGCATGAACTAACTCTCTAAAACTGTAAGCAAGCACCCAATTAAATGCTTAATTTTAAAATAGTTGTTTTAGAAATGGTGTTTCATCACAATAATGGAACAGTGGCTAAGACACCATCTTTAAACAAACAAAAGCTAACTAGAGACGGAACCAGACCCAAAACAAGTAAAGGAAAGTGAAGACTGGGGCTCTCCTTTTGGAAACCAGAAGCCAAGGGTGTCACTTGTATAGGTGAGTCACTTAGGGCGGGCCACTGACCCTTCTTCCATAAGGTCTCGGTGATGTGGTATTCCCCTCTGTAAGCTATGAGTATGTTTTATTACCATTGGTTAATAAAGAAGCTGCTTCGGCCTATAGCAGTGCAGAATATATAGAGAGGTATAGCGAGAGAGTTGGTGGAGTCACAGAGACGCCATGAAGTTGCCAGAGGAGAAAGTGGTACCAGTAAACCACGAGCCTCGTGGTAAAATATAAGATAACAGAAATGGACTGATTTAAGACATAAGAGCTACCTAGCAATACACCTAAGTGATTGATCAAGCAGTGTTTTAATTAATATAGTTTCTGGGTGATTATTTCGGGTCTGGGCAGCTGGGAAATGAACAAGCAGCCTCTGTCTACATCTCAGGAAGGGGGCATTTGCAACTTCTCAGAATGCTGGCAGTACCACCCAGGAGGCTGTTGAGGCTTGGACACAGGCTAGAGAACAGGTTCCCAGAGGGTTGGGGATCTTGAAGCACACAGCAGTGTGAGGAGAACCACCCATTCCAAGGCCTCACATGGTAGCAAAGTAGATATTGCCGTGCAACCAGCTGGAAAAGCTAGTGACAAAGGGTCCTAAGGCCACCGCTTGATAGAACTCTGAGAAATGGAAGGGAATTGGCCCCAGGAGTAAACTGGGCCAGGGCTTGAACAGAGGGCACCCAGAAATAGAAGGCAATAGAGCCAATGAGCCTCACAGGAGTCAGGGACCTACACTCCGAACTTAAAAGGGGCCTGTCCAGTTCCTCTCACTGGGAAACAGATGCGTGCTGTGCTGGTGAAGTTCGAAAAGAGCAGACATCCCCAAACATTGGTGGAGCTAGAGGAAAATTCTGCTGGCTTTAGGAAATAACCTGGCAGCATCTACTAAGATCAAACACATATGTGTCCTTTGGCCCAGAAGCCGTACTTTCAGGGATCCACATGTGTGATTAAATTGCAGACATGAAATTATACCAACACATACCTAACATCTAAAAAGTATTTTGTGTGTGTGTGTGTGTGTGTGTGTATGTCATACATGTACATGTGTGGGAGTGTGGGAGCACATATGACACAGCGTGCATTTGGTCAGAGGGCAACTCTGGGTGCCAGTCCTTGCCTCCCATCCTGTTTGAGACAAGCTTTGTTTACCACGGTGGATGTGGATGTCAGATTAGCTGCCCGCAAGCTCCTGGGATGACGGTTCCACCCCCACTTCCCATCCTGCCACAGACGTGTGCTCCTGTGGTTGGCCTTACACGGATCCGGGGATTCCAAGCTCAGGACCTCGTGCTTCGGCAGCAAGCTTTGGACCCACTGAGTCATCTCCGCAATCACACACACACACACACACACACACACACACACACACTGAGCCATCCCCACAGTCACACACACACACACACACACACACACACACTGAGCCATCCCCGCAGTCACACACACACACACACACACACACTGAGCCATCCCCGCAGTCACACACACACACGCACACACACACACTGAGCCATCCCCACAGTCACACACACACACACACACACACTGAGCCATCCCCGCAGTCACATACACACACACACACACACACACACTGAGCCATCCCCACAGTCACACACACACACACACACACACTGAGCCATCCCCGTAGTCACACACACACATACACACACACAAACACACTGAGCCATCCCCGCAGTCACACACACACACACACACACACACACACACTGAGCCATCCCCACAGTCACACACACACACACACACACACACACACACACACACACACACACATTGAGCCATCCCCTCAGTCACACACAGACACACACCACACACACACACACACACACACACACGCACGCACACACATATCCATATATGAAACTTCCTTTATGGTGGCAAAAAGGCAAAAACATTTTGGTTCCTTTTATTGGGAACAAAATCTTTCAACACAGGGGTGGCCTAACAATTTAAGTCCCTTTTACTGTAGAATATTGTACAACTGATAAAAAGAATGTAGTAGAGCTATCTGGACTCTACCACAGCTATTCTTCCTTCACAGCTCGCGTTCTGGAGGGGATGTGGCTGATTCAATGCTGGCTGAAATCTGTATAGTATTGTGTCTTCACAATACTATACAGATAACCCTAAAGAACCACTCTGCAAAGCACCCACTGTCTGTGTGGGGTGCAAACACCGGGAGCGGAGTGCACCCCCAAGCCTGGGCCACCCCAGCACGAGCATGAGCGTGAGGAGGAGGGTTCTGACTTTTCTCCCATCAGCCGTATGGGTTGGTCTGCTGCTTCCGTCGTTTTATATGGGGGACGTTGCCAGCGGCAGAGTGGGAGCTCTGACTATCTCAGGATCCTCTGGGAAGTGCTGCATCTCCTTCACACACAGTCCCTAAGCTGGCCCCCTGATGAAATGATCCACTGCCTCTCCCCTGACTTGTGTGTGTGTGGGTGTGTGTGTGTGTGTGTGTGTTGCTTCAAGACAGAATTTTTCTGTGTAGCCTTGGCTGTCCTGGAACTTGCTTTGTAGACCAGGCTGGCCTCGAACTCACAGAGATCTGCCTGCATCTGCCTCCCGAGTGCTGGGAACAGAGGCATGCGGCACCACCGCCTGCACCCTGACTTGTTCTAATATGCATGCTTCCTGCCACAATCTGGAGGACAGCGACACCCTACTAATCCGTCATCCCCTGGAGATCAGAGTGACAGGCCACGGAACATTAACCAGGCCTTGGTCCCCCTCTGCAGCTCCCATCTAATCAGTCCCTTAACAAGTTCAAACTCTCTGGAGGAAGATTGCAGGCCCTTCATGTCCTGCCCCTGCCTGTACCTCCAGCTGCATTCTAGGTCCTTCTTTTCTCAGTTTCTTCAGCCCCCCCCCCCTCACTTCCTCCTCAGCACGCTAGGGGTTGAACCCAGGGTTCTGTATAAACTAAGCAAGCACCACACTACTGGCCTACCACATACTCAGTCCTCCTGAAAGTCTTTCTGCTAAATGTGAGTCATGACCCTGTGGGTGTCACAGTTCCCTCCTTCCCAGCACACCACCCCATCCTGGAAGGCTGTCCTGCCCCGGGTTCCTGTGGCACTGAGAGGGCAGGAACTGGCCTTGTCCATATTTCTATTCTTAGAAAGCATCTGGGACAAATTTAGCCAATGAAATAAAAAGCACACTAGTGAGCAAGTGATGCTAAGCAGCGCACTTAGCATCTTTGAGGCTGTCCACTCGAATGCAAGGTACTTTGCAACCATATTCCAAGGTCAAACACAGCAGAAGGGTCAGGAGGAAAAGGATTGGTGGGAGGAGGCAGCTTCATGGCTCTCTGATCCTCCTCCCCAACTCAGGGTTTCCCTTCATCCTGCCTACTACCAAACTCCACACTCTCCTTGCACGGCAGGTCCTGGGAGGAATAAAAGCCTCCATCTATTCTCTATGATCTCAGCAGAGAAATGCTAGAGTTTGCAAAAATTAACTTCTAGGAAATTGAATTGAGGGGGCTGGAGAGATGACTCAGCAGTTAAGAGCAGTTAAGAGCACTTCCAGAGGTCCTGAGTTCGATTTCCAGCAACCACATAGTGGCTCACAACCATCTGTGATGAGATCTGGTGCCCTCTTCTGGCCGGCAGGCATACATGCAGACAGAATACTGTATAAATAATAAATAAATCTTAAAAAAATAAAAGATATTGAAATGAACCACAGCACAGAAAGCACAGGAGAGCAGCCAGGCCACCTGAGCTCTGGAAGAAGCCTGGCCGGCTTCCAGTACTTTGGAGCTCCTGCTGAGAGGATCCAGTCCAGTCAGTTCTCTACCTAGGTCTTTCCTGCCCTGCTTGCCAACCTCCTGGACCTTCTCTGCACAGAGCGTGAGCTGGGTTGCTCCTGCACATGCATGCCCATGTCCACCAAAATATCCCAGGATACAGGCCAGCGTCCCGAGTCCTACAGACACACTGGCTCTTGGCCTGCTTAGCGGCCCAGCCAGCATCAATCTAAAGTTCAAGGCAGGCTATGGGCTTCCCCAACCAGGCCAGTACCCCTGTTAAACTTTCTAGTTACTCACAATCCTGCCTTTCGCCGTCAGCTGCCACCTGATGAGCCAGCCTCCTCATCTCAACACCGTGAAGTCATGGGCAGTCAGAGTTTAGGGGTAAGCACTATGTGCCTATCAGTACAGTCCCTTTCTTCACCCTCTGCTCAGGCCGGCAGGTTCCGACCAGATGCCCCTGTTCACATGGTCATTCACTCTCCTTCCCAGCACCCTCAGGCTGGGTCCTGTCTCTCAGCCTGATCCAGAGAAAGACCTTTCTTTTATACTTCTTATTACTCAACCAGAACTAAACCCCTGAAACAGACATTTACTAAGAAATCTAAGCATATCCCCGCCGGGCACGTGAACAAGCCTGGCATGGAAACAGGAAGCTAGCCAGGCATGAGTTCTGGGCTCTGAAGAGAAGGCAGAAGGACAGGGGAATGGGCAAGCTTGGCAGGCTCAGGTCGTTAAGCCTGGCTTCCTGTGACCGGCCAGGTGACTGTTTCGGGGCCAGCATCCACTTTGCTCAGCCATGCCCTCCAGTGGCAGGCTCCTCTCTGGCAGCAGAGGGATCTGGCAGGCAGCCAGGTGCCCAGACCCGATTTACGAGAAGGAACTTGAAGTCTTCTTGCTGACTAACTGGTATGGGCAGGCACTCTGGGGTTGACACATCTGGATTTGAACCTGGGTCTGCCTCTAGTAGCAAGGTGTCTGACTGAGGCCTTAGCCCACTGACCCGCAGTCCCTGTCTTTTGAACTAATCTGGAGACCTCTTTCTCACGGGGCCACTGTAAAGATCCAGGACTGAAGGCTGGAAAAACAGTGTCTAGCCTGTAGCCGTCATTCAGCTACTGATACAGCTGCGCCCAGTTTCCAGGAATTTCACACTGTCAAGAACCTAGCTGTAGCCAGTGCCATCCCCCCAAGTGCAGTGGGTGATGGCAGTCTCCTCCAGCCCCCTACCCTGTCAGTGGGAGAGCCACTGGCACACCCGGGTTTCCCAGGAAGCCCCAAAAGTCAGTGGCTATTTCCCGCTCCTGGTCTCTAGAGCTCTGTCCTCAGACCCTGGTAGCAGCCCCTTCCGCCCAGCCATACCAGTCCAGGGACACCAGTCCACTGTTCTTCAGTACCAGGAGAACCACTGACGGTGGGGCATCTAGTGGCGCTGCTCCGAAATTGAAGTCCAGCTTCAGAGGAGTGAAGACAGGGGGCGTATGGCTCAAGCTGTGTGCGGCGGAGAAATGGCTCAGTGCAAGGAGATGGAGACAAGCCAGGGCTCTAACTTTAGGGGTCCACCCCCAGGTACAAAGTGAGAAGTCTGGAATTCAGGGTCAGTGAGGTAGCTCCTTAGTCCTCAAGTCAATCCTTGCCCTTCCAGGCCCCTAGGAATAGGTAAGAGTTTCCCCCCTCAATCCCTCTTTCACCCCCTCCCACCACTCAGCTTCCCGGAAAAGGCCTGGTGTTCGAGTGTTGTGGGTAGATAGTCTGTTGTTGGTAGACGGTCCAGTCTTTCCTGCCCGACCTCGAGCCTAGCTTACCTGTGCCGGGTAGGCACCTTGTAGGTGAGCTCTGTGAGGGTTGGGTCACGTGCCAAGTAACTATTGAGTGTGTCCAGGGAGAAGAGATGCCACAGATGCTTCCGGGTGATGCCCTCAGCGCTGCCCATGGAGCAGATGTCCAGGATGGAGAGCAAAGGGTACACAGCTACCAGGGAGACATGGCACAGCTCCTGCGTTTCGCCAGCCACGCTATCTGGGGGCACGAGTGTGGGGAGAGCAGAGGGTTGAGCTCCCCTGGCCAGAAGCAGTCTTGAGCCCATTTCTAACGGCAGCCAGCCCTTGTCTAGACATCCTATGTTCTGGGCACTGCCTTACTCTAACACACATCCTGCCATTTAATGTGTACCACTATTTATTTCCAAACTCACTGCAATAAAGCCTGATTCAAAGATTGCAAAACTACTCTTTAAGATATACAATTCAAGCTGGGCGGTGCTGGCGCATGCCTTTAATCCCAGCACTCGGGAGGCAGAGGCAGGTGGATCTTTGTGAGTTCGAGGCCAGCCTGATCTACAAGAGTTAGTTCCAGGACAGGCTCCAAAGCTACAGAGACAGAGAAACCCTGTCTAAAAAAAAAAACCCCAAAAATTAAATAAATAAAAATAAAAAATAAAAAACAAAAAAGATATACAATTCAGTAGGTTTTATAGATTCACAGGCACACAACCACCACCACCACCAAGTTTTAGAAAGTTTCTACTGTCCATCTTGAAAAACTCAATACCAACGAGTCAACACTTCCCTACCTACCCCTCTCCACCATCAACGATCACTACTCTGTTGGTGTATTTTATCTATTCTGGATGCTTCAATCATGGAATTATTCGGTGCTTGGTGTTTTCTAACTGGCTTCTTTCACTTAGCACTGTGCTTTCAACGTCCATCAATATAGTAACGTTATTACTTCTTTCTCTTTTGTGGCCTACGATCATCTCGCTTTTATTAGTGGGGAAACCGAGGCATATTTAGGAAGTGCCACACTGCCAGTAAGCGTGGGAGAGTCAGAATCCCATCCCACTGAGGACATCTTCTTCTGGTGCCTGTTCTGGGAACTTCCAGCCGGAACAGGGGGGATAGCAACGCCATCTCATGGAGGGGAGAGCTGACGCTTGGCTGAGGATTTATTTGCCTGTGATCTCCACGGAAGACAGCACATGTGCTAGCTCTTGTGTCAGCACAGCTCAGGGACACGTGTATAGATAGCACAGGGACAGACACAGTGTGCACATCAGATCCGGAAGGCACAGTCCCTCCTGCCCTCACTCGCCATGCCGGTTCGTCTTGAACTCAACCTGCCTCCAACTCCATATCTCACATTTACCTCTTCCCTTCTCCCCTTCCCAACTAGAATCTCTACTGAGTACCCAGGTACCTCTGTGGGACAGGAGACAGTAGCTAATGGTCCAGGAATACTGGGAGCGGTTCTTAGGACAGGCAGTCAGGTAGATGGTGTCCTGGGAATGAGGCGGCATGGTCCCCTCCAACCGGTTCAGTTCTAGAGCTGCTGGGAGAAGGTGCAGGGGTCATCAGTGCGCAACTGGACAGAGGTGTCCCGGCCTCCCATGTTCCTCCCCAGATCCCCTCCCGGGGTCACCACAACACTCCCTGAGAGCAGAGCAGGCTGGGGTGAAGAGAACTATGCATCTCGATGTCACTGGCACCCGCCACAGTTACACAGTAGACACGACAGGGTTTCAGCTGTCTTGCCCGACCCACACCATATGTGGGTCATCTGTCTTAAGGACACACAGACACACAGACACACTCCTCCCTGACCCCAGACCCAGCCCAGGCCTCAGTACCACAGGAGTCATTGGTGAGGCCTTTGGGCCCGTGCTGCTCCAGGACCAGGCGGTAATAGAGGGTGCAGTTGCCGTCGTTCAGGAGCACCAAAGACTTGACCTCCCGGCTGTTCACCAGCACGTTCCCGAAGTCCAGCTCCTTTGGCTTTGCCTGAGATCACAGCCAGCCAGCTGCAGGGGGCTCCCCAACCCCTAGCCTTCAGAGCATTCCCCAAGGAAAGACAGATCCACACCTTGTACCCTGCCTTCTTAAGGCTGGGCACCTGGGACTTTCCTTCCCACCCGGGCCCTGGCTCCACCCCCACCAGGGTCTCCACTCACAGAGAGGCATCCGGTAACGCCCATGCCCACCAGCCGAATCCAGTAGTGCATGGTGGCTCGGGGATTGGTCTTTTGGGACTGTCTGGCTTCCCAGACCCACATCCCCACTCGGAACAGGTACTTGGTCTCCTCCAAAGGGCTGAAGATCCATGTCAGCGTCTGGGATCACAGAGGTGATTCACTCTTGCATGCACGTGTCCAGGACGCCCCCTCCCGGGCGGCCTTTTGGCTGCAGGAGGTCCGTTACCAAAGTTTGACACCACTTCCCATCTGTCCGTATTTCTGAGTGCTGAGTACTTTGCACACACATTATCTCATCTCCGAAAGCCCCTCAATCCTACATCTCCATGACAGGGCAGACTCATTTTGATAGCAACTGGAGCCTCAGAGAAGTGGAATCGCTGGACCAGGGTCAGATACCCGGTGACCGGGGCTGGGGCAGGAACTCAAGTGAGTTTCTACATCTGTGGATCTCTTAGGCTCCCATTTCCTGTTCCTGGGTGTTTATTGGTACCACGTATTGGTAGTTAATGCTCTGAGTCTGACCTACCTTAGAATAGGGACAAAGTTTGTTGTTTTAGGTGCCAATTTGGGTTCCCCTTTTGTACTGATCTGGAACCTCTGGGTGTCTCCTTTTCCACCCATTGTTGAGAGAGTCACCCACTTGAACCATACCCAGCTATCATACAGCTGATCCAAACCTCCTGTCAGGAATCTTACTGCTTGGATACCATGAACAATAAAGTTTAGACATGCTGGGACCCTGGCATCACTAAAGCGGCATTCAGTCCAAACTCTGCACTCCTAATCTGGATTTTAATTAAACACTCTTCCCCTGAGTCTCAATTTCCTGTAAGATGGGGGTGAGGGGGAAGCGACTACAGATTGCTTAGGTAGGTGTACATTACAGACCACGAGAACCACAAGAGATGGCAACGGTAAAGGTGACAGGTACCCTCTCGTCTACCCTTGGCATTGGGGTCCAGGCACTCACAAGGTTCTCATTAGGATGGATGATGCCCTTGGAGGGCCGGACCGCCAGCATCTTTTGGTGCTGCTGAGAGACTCTCCATTCGAACTCCAAGGGTAGCCGTGAGGGGTTGTGAAAGGTGAAATCGCTGGTGGAGGAACAGCCCACCCACGTAGGCTTGAAGAAGATGCTTTTGCGGGTGTCCAGCTTCAGCTGCAGGGGCTCCTCTCTGCTCTGTATGCTCACTTCCTGAGCCAGGGAGAGGAAGGAAGTTAGGAAGGAAGGATTAGTGCCATGACCTTTTGGCTTGTTTGTTTAGCCATAGATGTGCAGATTTTCACCCATGGGCGGGGACAGACAAAGCTGCCTTCCAGCTTGAACATAGCAACTTCTCTCAAAAGCAACTCAAGAAGAACCCAGAGCCAGGTGTGGTGGATCACTCCTGAAATCCCAGCTCTAGGTGAGACAGGAGGCTTGCCTTGAGTCCAAGACCAGCCTGGCCTATATAGTGATATACTGACTGTCTTTAAAACACAAACATCAAACTCTCAGGGACCAAGAGAAGATGTATTAGTTTTTCATGGGGTCGGATTGGGTCTGCTATCCAGTGCTGTCCCTGGACTGGCTACAAACAGCACTATACTACCTGCAGTATGAGTCTGGGGTTTCTGCAGCTTTTTCCCCTGGCCCCAGACTCCATTGCCCCAATGCACCAAGAAGAAGCAGAGTTTTCATGGATGAAGCCCGGGGCTCTCTCCCTACTGTTCCTTTTTACTAGGGAAATGTTCCCCAACCCCAAGCACAAACTACTTTGGTAGGGACCCTAAAAATATTATGGCCTAAGGACCCAGCCTCCCCATCCCTACTGCCTACCTTGAGATACTGGGGGTAAAAGTTGAATTGCAGGTAGAAAATGTGCTGCTTCCACGAGGTGCCCTTGGGGTACGTGCTGATAAGGAAGACCTGGTGGGCCCCAGGAGCCACAAGGCCCGAGGAGGGCCTCAGGGTGATGTCTGAGCTGCTGTTGGGAGCCAGGCTGAAGGTCAGCAGCATGGGGCCTTTGTTGACCAAAAGCAGACTTCTGTAGGAAGGCTCCCCAGAAGACACTGCCGGAAACATCTGGGAGGTGGGGAGAGGAGGGAAAGGGACCCTCAGGTTTGGATGATGCTGTCTCCACGGAAACCTAAGATCTCTGCACACAGCCCAACCAGCAAAGAATTCCTGGGAATTAAGGGAGGTTACAGCCTGCCACCAAAGAATACTCCTGTCCTCCGAAGACCTCCACACAGAGGGATGTAGTGGTCCCAGGTCCCAGGGAATGTCAGGGCCTGTAAGACCTATCCTCAAGGTTAGAGGAGGAATTGCTTTAGCTGTGATTTCCAGATGCTTTGGAGCATCACTTCATCCATCCTTATTCAGAAGATCGGAGTACTCTTTCTAGATGATTCTCACTCCGGTGTCAGAGGGGGTCAACCCCAATAGTCCCAGCTCCTAACCACTTCTTAACCAGCTTGGATATGGCCAGAAGTAGGCCGAAAGCTAAACAGACTGCACAACACAAGGCCCATAATTTCTGGTCCAAGTTCCTATCCCACTGTGCCAGGGAGTTCATGCGAGTCAATATGGAAACAACGCGGGCTGCCACTAGACTGTGGGAAGGCATCAAGTCACACTGTGAGGAGCTGGCCAGGGACCAAAGGCATTGGAGAAGACACCCTTCAGCATCAAGGAGAGCTTTGGTTTAGGGAGGGGTGGCCTCAAAATGGATATTAAGGAGGCTTGGAATTGGCAAGCCGAAGTACGGCTGGTGGAGAAAGCAGGATGGTCTCGTGCCATTGTTTTAAAGTGGTGCCCTTCCCAGAAACAAAATAACTAGTGAAGAATTGACATAGATCTAGGACCTGGGAAGGGACAGCAGAACTGGGCTCTGGACACTCGGTCCCAGGCCATGCACTTGTCAGTCCTCTGTCAGCCACACCTTCCAGGTAGACAACGTCCCCAAGGTCTATCTGGGAAGCCGTCTAGCAATTCCAGCTCTCATGCTTTGGACTGGTTTACCCCGAGGGTCCAGTCTAGGGCTTGGGAGCCAGCAGGTGCCCAGTGAGCAGGACAAATGAAGGAGTTGGAAAGTGAGGAGGACCAGGTGAAGGTTCTAGAAGGAGTGGAGAAGGGCTGGTGCCCAATCGCTAAACTGTTCTTATGCTGGGACCAAGGTCCAAGAGCAAGCTACTCATTGGCCTAGATCCCTCAGAGGGCCAGGATGGACATGGGGATGTATCACTGAGGCCATTAGAAAGGGAAACAGGCTGGGGTCCCTCGTCCTGCTCCCCCTGTTGTTGGGGCCGTGCTCACCTTGGGCGCATCCAGGGAATACTGGGGAATGTGGTGCTCTAAGGCAGCGTAATAGCTGTGTCCTCGAGCTCGGACCTTCAGACACCAGGATGGGGCCACTGTGCAGTCCTCCTCAATATTGCTGTACCTCTGAAGGACCTGCAGGGGCCAGGCCATGAGGAAATTCAGAGCTCGGTCCGACTCACCTTGCCCCTCCCTGCCCTCTGCTGCAGGCATCCTGTATTGGGCACAAGAGAGGAGGATAGAGGGAGATTGTGGAGCACAGCCATGCCCCACCCCTTCTGCTGGAGCCTCTAACTGGCTCTCTGCACACTCTGTGGGAGGGAAGCAGGCTGAGATGGGAAACCGCATTCTGGACGAGCCCAGAACAGCGCTGGCCAATGGGAATATAACACGAGCCACAGATTCTGGCTGGAGATGCAATTTTGAATGTTTTGGTGGCCATGTTAAAAAAAAACAACAACATGTGAAATTGATTTCAATAATGTATTTTATTTAACTTAACAGTTCCAAACTCCAATCACATTATCATGCAATCATTATAAAAGCTTTTACTGAGGTATTTGCATATTAAATCTATGAAATTTGGGCATATTTGATACTCATAGTACATCTCTACTTGGACCACCATATTTCAGGTGTCCACTGGTCATGTCTGACTTTCCTGTCTTACGGAACAGCAGAGGTCTGGAACCTGGAACCTGAATGCTCAGCATTGGCCAGCTACAAGTTAGCATCCTATTCCTCCCTGGCTGCCATCCCTCTGCTAATATAGGAGAATGAGAAGCTACAGGCTCTGCTTTGAGGGTCAGGCATACATAGTGGACCAGGTCTTGGTCTGCATAGGGAGTTCCAGGCAAGCTGAGGCTACACAGTGAGACCCTGTCTCAGAAAGGAAGGAAGGAAAGAAGGAGGGAAGGAGAGAGGGAGGGAGGGAGGGAGAGAAGGAAGGAAGGAAGGAAAGAGAGAGAGAGAGAGAGTGAGAGAGAGAGAGAGAAGGAAGGAAGGAAAGAAGGAAGGAAGGAAAAGAAAAGGGGATGAGGGTATAGTTTAGTTGGCAGAGTGCTTGCCTATCATGCATCAAGCCTTGGGCTTGGTCTCCAGCACCAAATTGACTGAGTGTGGTATTTCGTATCTGCAATTTCAGTACTCAGAAAATGGGAGCAGGAAGGCTAGGGGTTCAAGGTCATCCTTGGCTATACAGCAAATTCAAGGCCAGCCTGCACTAGACAAGATCTCTACAAAAACAAAACAAAGCGCCACAACCATGTTTGAGGCTGAGGCAGAAAGACTGAAATGAGTCGAGGCCAGCCCTGACTACATAGTGACAGAAACCCTGTCTGTGAAAAACAGCCCAAAACACAACTACCAACTAAAAACAGTAATTTCCTTTGGAATACTTCCTTCAAGGACTAGAAGCCTTAAGACCCCCAGGGATTTCCTGTCTAGGTACTAACTAAGTTTTTCCAAAGTGCTTGAGCCTAGCTGAGTTCTTCCCGGGGGGGGGGTGAGGGGGCGAAGGAAGACAACGTAAAAGTGGGGATCAGGAGGGCCATGAGCCCGGGAGGATCGAACCAGTAGAGGGCACTGTCCAGCCAAGGAAAAACAAGAGAAGCCTGCCTGGGGAGGATGGTACCTGTGGCCCCCTGTCACCCTTGTGACTAGACTCTGCCCTGCAGGCTCCAAGGAGGGCCTCGTTCCCCCCACTTGTTCATCTGTGTGCACATACCTTATAAACAGCAAAGGCTTCCAGCTCCACGGCGTAGAGGCAGTTGGGGGAGGCTGGCTGGAAGTGCAGGCGCAGGGCTATGGACTTGAGTGGGGGCACATCACTAGTTTCCGGGGTCACCCAGAAAGGGCAGTCAGATCTGCGAGTCCAGACCACGGTGATCTTGCCCTTGGTATGGTTCCTCAGGCACAAGGGGATAGGGTTGGGGGCCTTAGGCCCAGGACAGGCACCAAAGTCCACATCAAAAGGCTCTAGACTGACAGCCGGGGGAAAGACAGCCAGGTCCCTGGTGCCGTCAAAAAAGTACTCCATCATGGGGGGGATTTTGGGGTACTTCGGGGCTGGCAAGTCCTCCAGGTCCTGCACAGGGAGAGACTGGGACAGGGTTCAAATATCATTCCTCTTGCTGCTGACTTCCTGCGGTTCCCTCCATTCCAGAAAAAACTGCAGGCTCTCCCTGCCAGTCATCCCCAGCTACAGCGGTGTGGGACACAGTCCTACTCAATGACTGCCAGGGAAGGGACCAGGGACCTGGAGAGAGTAGCCTGCCTCCCTGGGGGCTGGAATGTCTGGCACCCCACAAACCTCAGTGGGCAACATGAGGGCCCCATTCTCATCCCGTTCCAGCTTTTTCTCTTTTAGCATGGCAGCCAGGATATCAGGAGGGTAAAGCGTCAAGCCCCGAGCCAGGTGTGTTCGGTACCAGGTGAGGTGCTGAGGCCTCAGGATGGCTGGCTTAGTGTTGTCTGAGTGGCAGGTCCCAATCAGGTCCAGAAACAGTGGGTCCTGTGACACCAAAGTCCACATCACATGGTGACGTTTGTCCATGTGAGATGGAACATGGGGTAGGTGGTGAGGCAAGGGGATGTGGGGGTTGGTCACAGGAAAGGCAGGAGCAGAGGCTGAAAGGTGGTCGGTGAGGAGAGCATCCTGAGAGCAGCCTGCAGGTGGAGGGGACAGTGGGACTCCAGAGCAAGTCAAGAGGAGCCTCCCGTCCTGGAGAAAGGATGCTGGGCTGTTGTTTGCCCTTCCCCCACTTCCCATGGTTCCTGGGCATTCTCCATGTGTGTCGGTGTCAATCAAGAGCCTCCCAGACTAGCCTTTAGCTCTGCCCATGATGGGGGTGGCAAAAAACCCAGGTCTGTTCTACCCTTTCACTCCAAAGCCTCCCAGAGCTCTTGCGGCATTTGTGAGATTTGGGCAGAGAACTCCCCCCACCCACCCAGATAGAGGGGTGCAGCCCAGAGCCCAGCTGAAGAGAATGGGCTACAGCTCAGTCTCAATGCTGTCACCATGTCCAGGTACTACACATCACATGCCTAAGGGGCTGGCTTTGGGTTCTAGCTGGAGTCTTCACCCTGCACATGTTGTGTGGGGTGATGTCCAAAGCTCCCCTTCCCAGCCTGTTGACAGCAATGGCAGCAGAAGCAGCAGAGTCTAAGACAAACTGGGCATTCCCACTTCGGTTAGTGAGCTTTCATGCACCCCGGCCATGCTCTGCCTCTAAGCTATGGCAGACAGCCTCAATGAGGAGACGGCCCTGGCAGATAGCCTTACATGTTCTGAAAAGAGGGGGCTGCCCACCAAGCCTTGCCTTTGTTTTATGGCCTCTCCCTTGGCCCCATCCTGGTCTCTTCTCGTCACTCACCTGGTGGTGGATGAGACAGGCCACCCTCCGGAAGCAGATGATAGGGTGTGTGGGCTTGTAGGCACAGTGCAGGGTCATTCGGGTCTTGCCTGCCAGGGTTCCGAAGGCAGGCCTGATGCTGAAGACACTCTCCTGGCAGTCAATGTCAAACTGGAAGTGAGCCAAGCAGTCCGACTGGTTCTCGATCCACAGGGTCTGCTCTGAGTGCTCCCCGAGCTGGACCCAGCTGAAGTTGATGCAGCAGTGCTGCAGAGACACATCAGGACCTAGGCAGAGGAGAAGGGGCCTTGTGAGAGGACCCTGTCGCCTTGTGGGGACTGGGGTGACAGCCTCAACAGAGTTCTCGTAAGCGGTCCCACTCCTGGGATGAGGTGCTCCCTAGAACAGATGGCTAGGCTGGATAAGGCCCAGGGCCCCTGAAAAATCCTGAATTCCATCATCACTGTGTGGAAAGATGGCATCACCAGGTGTCCATAAAGCTTCCCCACATGGCCACCAGGGGACAGCAGACACCTAGGCAGAGGGACCAGGAAGCAAAGGTCTCTCTGGAGCAATGACTCCCTTGACATCCCTTGTGGCATGTTCATGTTCTGGGGGAGTACAGCCTCCTGGAACGGCCATTACCTTTACAGAGACCAATGACTTGGAGCAGAGTTTGGGAGGCACAACCAGAAGGCACAATGGAGAAGTAGTCTATGGCTCTGCTGTCCGAGGTTTTGGGGTGGAAGAACACCGACAGGCATTTCTTCTCTCCTGGGGGCACAATACCTTGGCCCATGGAGCATGAGAAGGCATGGTCTTTGGTCAACATGTCTTCAGACATTTCAATTTTGAAGGGGGCGTTAACCTGTAGGGTCAAGGGGTTGCGGGGAGGAAAGGTTCTAGTCACAAGTTTGGGCAGGGCAGCCTGTACATCATACTGAGGAAGCCACATGAGGGATCAGGGACAACAGGTATCCATTCTGGCCTGTGTGAGCATCAGGTAACACGAGGAGAAAGGGGCCAAGCTATGTGTCCCATCACAAGGCTGCCCAAAGTGGCGGGGGGGGCATCCTTTTCTTCTCCCAAAGGTAGTATGAGGGCTAGACTTAGACCTGGGGTCAGGATACTCAGGGGTCTAAAGGGCACCTGAGCCCAGCCTTAGCTGATAGGAGAGAGAGGAACACCGCTAATGGCTGTTGACACACACGCGTGTGTCCTGTGTTTGTATTGATAGACACAACTGTGCAAGGCTTTGGGCTTGAGGGTAGAGAGGAGAGAGGAGAGGTTACATGCATATCGAGGTTTGGGGTCCCTGAGTCCTGCCCATTCCCCTTGCCCAGCCCTTCCCAGTGCACACCACGGATGGATTGTACAGCCTGATCTGCCGCTCCACAGTGCAGCCCACGGAGACAGAACCAAAGTGCAGCACCTTCTGGAAGCCCTCGGCATCCTGGTCCTCCGACTGCTTGTGCTTTATGCTCACCAGCAGCTGTGCACATTTAGCTGGGGCAGAGATGGGGTGTCTGGAGGGGAGCCCCTCAGGGCCTCTATAGCCCCAGCTGGACAGTCCCTATAGGGCATTATGTTCTGGTCCCCTGCCCACCACCGGAAGGGGCTGTCTGTGACTTGAGAGAAGGCTAAGCCAGGGCAGGTGAAGGGACAAGAGGCTAGTGGGGACTTGTGGGGGCACACTGAGGTCTAAAACCCAGTGAGGGCTGTAGGTCTCTGGGGACAGACGGGAAGGCAGGCTTACCTGCAGCCTGGATCTGTATGCTGTTCTTCTGCTTGGTGCCCTTTCCATACCAGCACAGAGCCTCGACTTCATGGATGACAGCTACGAGGGGCTCAAAGGTCACTTTCATTCTACAACCCAGGCCTGGCTCCAACAACCCCGTGCTGGGAAGTATCTGGAATGGGTTTGGGACTTCCCAGGTGAAGAAGGTGGGCAGGTCCCTAAGGGTGAGGGGGGATGTCAGGTCCTGGAGTTCTGCCCCCTCCGCATAAGCTTGTCTCCTCTGCTCCCTACAGCTCTCCTCCCAGAGGCTGCTGTTTCCCTGTGCCCTTCCTCCTCACCCTACATTGTTCAGACAGAACCAAGTCTCCACTGTGTCCCCAATGGCACATATGGGCAGCTGCAGAGATGTTGGGCAGACTAGCTTGTGGCAGGGCAAGGTGGCCTTCAGAGATACACAGAACACCCCTTCTTCTTTCTCAAGCCACAGCTGGTCCGTGTATTCCTTCTGCAGGGCAGGAGGCAGAGGCAGTCAGCATTGAGTGAGCGAGCGAGTGTGTGGTACCCAGGTAAAACTCGGGATCATCCATCCCACCCTTGCTAAGCCATTCCTCCAATAATCCCCAGCAAGTGGGCTGGGCTGTAGCCCACCAAGTCAGGACTTCCTGAACTCTTGTGTGGCCTTGGCCTCTGAGAGAAAAGGCCCACTTTTGAGGGAATCAAGGAATCCCAAAAAGCCAGATACAACGGCATACCCCTGTGACTGCGGCTGTTTGGTGTGGCCACAGGAGGATCACTTGAGCCTAGAGGTTTCAGGGTAATCTGGGCCACATGGTGAGACTATCATTCAATGTAATGATCCTCAAAGACAAAAGTTTCACAAAAAAAAAAAAAAAAAATCTGAGGAAGTTTTTGTAGGATCAAGAGGCTAAGAAATCTGGAGCTTGCTGGTGATAATTACAGCCTTTATGACCCCATACCCAGTGAGGAATACCCTTCTACTGAATAAGATCAAGATCTTAACCCCTTTAGGAGTCTTCCTAAGCTGCATATTATGTTTGTTTGTTTGGTTGGTTGGTTGGTTGGTTGGTTGGTTGATTTTTTTTTCTGAGACTGGATCTCATTTTGACTGGCTGGTACTTGTTATGTAGACCAGGATGGCCTTACACCCAGAGAAAACCACCTGCCTCTGTTTCCCAAACGCTGGCTGTGCAGGTGTGTGGGGAAACCCCTGCTGCTCGGACAGCCCTCCCACCTGAGGTCTCTGTTCCCTTGCCCCTTCCCACACTGCATTGCTGCTCTGGCAGGCCTCACCTCTTCTAGAGGTCGGAAGATGATGGGGAGTACGAGGGTTATGCCCGGGCTCAGGAAGATGGGCTGAGGGATGATGGTAAAGAAGAACTTGGTCTTGGGAGGCCTGCAGAGAAGAGCCAGGCGATGGGCGTGTCAGAGCCCGGCGATGGGCGTGTCAGAGCAGGGCTCAGAGCCAAAGCTGGAAGACCGAGGAAGCTCAATAGGGGGCCGGATTGCAAGGGGACCTAAGCTCTTCCTCTTCCTTTTAATTTTATTTATTTATTTTTGGTTTTTCAAGAGAGGGTTTCTATGTGGCTTTGGAGCCTGTCCTGCAACTCGCTCTGGAGACTCCTTTTTTTTTTTTTTTGGTTTTTTTCGAGACAGGGTTTCTCTGTGGCTTTGGAGCATGTCCTGGAACTAGCTCTTGTAGACCAGGCTGGTCTCGAACTCACAGAGATCCGCCTGCCTCTGCCTCCCGAGTGCTGGGATTAAAGGCGTGTGCCACCACCGCCCGGCTCCTTTTATTTTTTGAGACAGGCTCTTGTGTAGCACAGACTGTCCTCAAACTCACTACATGGAGCCTTGATCTCCTGATCCCGCGGGTTTGTGTCCCCAGAGCGGGCTCCCTACTCCTCCTACTCCTGCAGGCCTTCATATTGAGACCTGCGTCTCTGCTGAAGATGACGGTCATGGAGAGCAGCATGGACAGGCTGTCCTGACTTAATAGGGACCCAGCAGGGTAGTTGGGGAGCAGCAGACTCTCAGCATGTGAGAAAGAACGTGATGTTGATAACGACTGCGCCTGGTCAGGTGAGTGTAGGTTGGGACAAACACATCCACAGGAAAATGCAACTTACAAAACCAACCAAGAATTATACAGTGAACTTTACGGTCAGCCCACCCTAAACCAAGGGGCAGGCATAATGTTCCTATAAAGAAAGTACCAGAGCAGAAGGATTCATAGCAAGTCCCATCTAGAATTGGAGGAAAGACAACTCCAGTTTCCTGTTTGTTTGTTTCTTTTGTTTCCGATGTATTATTGCTCTGTCTGTATGAATGCCTACATGTCAGAAGAGGGCATCAGATTCAACTATAGAGGGCTGTGAGCCACCATGTGGTTGCCAGGAATTGAACTCAGGACCTCTCAGGGCAGCCGGTGCTCCTAATGGCTGATTCATCTCCCCACGGGGCAGCCGGTGCTCCTAATGGCTGGTTCATCTCCCCAGCCTGACAGTTTCAGTTTCAACCGCTCTCAGATAATCAGAGACAGTCCCAACGTAGTCTCTGCAACAACCGCATGTTATTACTAAAACCTGACATAGGCAGAAAGAAAACTTCAGACTTATTTCAGAAATGAAATTAGTTAAAAAGCATAATAATATTGAAATTATCCAGAAATAATGCAGAAAGTCAGTTGATATAACTGATATATAAAAAATAGGGAAAAGACAAAACAAATGATTTCCCAATTAAAAAATGTTAGGTGTTGGAGAGATGGCTCAGTGGTTAAGATCACTTGCTGCTCCTTCACGGGACCCGAATTTGGTTTCCAGTACCCACAAGGTCGCTCACAACTGCTTCTAACTTCAGTTCTAGGAGATTCAACACCCTCTTCTGGTCACCCATACACATATATATGCATGTACACACATGCAGATATACACCTATATGCACATAAGTAAAAATAAATCTTAAAAACAACTTTTAAAAATGTTAGAAAGTTGAGCCAGCTGGTGCTTCATCTTTGTAAGGGAGGACTGCGGTGGGTTCTAGGCCAGCCTGGTCTATGTAGAGAGTTCTTTGTCAGGCATGGATATATAGTAAGAACCTAGCTCAAAGCAAACAAGAAATCGACAGTCTTCAAAAAACTATCAACAAACAAAAAATGAAAACAGCTTTAAGCACATCATGTATAGCTGGGCACAGTGACACAAGCTTATAATCCCAGAACTTGAGAACCAGAGGTAAGAGGACTCAGTACTGAAGTGTGTAATGCCCCAAACTGATTTTTATAATCAGTCAAATCCCATTATCACACACAAAATATAGGTGTGGGTGTGTGTGTGCCGAGCTGATTTTAAATTTTTAAGAACATTCAAAGGGATACAAACAACAGTCAATCTTGAGAAGGTGGAGGATTTACACAGCCAGATATCAGGTTTACTGTAAATTCAACTAATTAATTCAGGCTGCAACAGTTAAGCCCCGGAGTACACTAGTAGATCAGGTGCACAGAGCAGACCCCGCCATACATCAACACACCAACAGTCAGTAAATGTCAGTGGCAAGGAGGCCATTAAAGGTACACCAGCTTCCATAAATGGTGCTGAGAAAATTGGACACTCAGTCGAGGAAATATATCATCAAACCATTCACAAAAAGCAATTCCTTATAGGTAGAAGAGCAATTAGAAAGTGTCTTTAGAATGACACTCCAGGGGAATAGCTTCACGACCTGGAGGTGTGTACAGAAACACAAATCAAGGTTTTAAAAGAAGGGTTTCAAAAGCATATCGTACACTTTCATTTAAAGCTCATAAAGTAAATTAAGCTGTATCATTTAAGGATGCCAACACACATGGCAAATCCACTTGGCAACAGCAAGGAAATATTACAACAGGGAGCAGGAGGGTTCTCTGTGGGAAGGAAGGTCCCATAATGTGGGCTCCTGCCAGGTATTGCTTCTGGGAGCCTTCACGCTGCATGTGTTTTGGGCATTCTTCTGAACTGGTGAGTTTTTAGAGGATGTTTTGTTTTCTTTTTAAAGAGAACCCATTTTGGGGGCTCAAGGGCTCAGGTTCTGGGTCCCTCGTTCTGGTACCTGTACTTTATCTTCTGGATTTTCAAAGAGAGATTTTTCAGAACCAGGTTCCTCGTGGTCTCCTTGCCCAGCTCCCAGCCTTTCCACTGCAGCTCCTCTGCAACCTCGACGCCCCAGACCACCCGCTTCTTCACGTCATTTTGTTTCTTGGTGATGCATATTTTCCTGTCCAGGGGACTTGTTAGCTGTTCAGGCAGCAGGAAAAGGGGAAGAGGCAAAGCCAATCAGTGGGAATAGGAGGCTAAGACTCAGAAAACAGATGAAGATGCCCCATTTCCATCCCACCTTTAGTACTTAAGGGATGATGTCATCCCTTACTCTGAGGTGTGGACTAGGGAGAAAATGGAGTCCAGCATCATCACATCCAAAGTCACTGCAACCCTTTGGTCATAGAAGCCCCAGCAATGAGGCCTTACCTGAGCTGCCCTGTCCAACTACTCCATCAGGTTTGCAGATGGAGGGCTTGGCTGCTGGGTTCTGTCCCTTGGGCATCCTCAGGCACCTCTTCCTCCTCAGGGGCCTTCGCTTCCTTCTCTTTCTCAACCTGCCCTGCTTCCCAGATTCCTAGCCGGAATCGTCCACCCCAGGCATTTCCCCAGAATGCAGGACATTCCACAGCTCCTTCACCACACCTTCAACTAGCTAACGGAGCAGAGGAAGGAGCCAAGTGTCCTGTGACCAACTCCCACCAAGCCCTCCTAGGCCAGCTTAAATGCTGCTTAAGACTCAGTGTGCCAGTGTTTCCCTGACTGTAACAGAAAAAAAAAACCAAACACATCACTTCTTTCATTGATCCCTATCACTTACTAGCTGAGGAGAGAGGGGGGTTGAACCCCTTAGTTAGTAAAGTGGAGGACGGGTAACCTGGACACCTCTTCCTGCCACGGTCATTTCCATGAACACTCAACTCACTGCCTTTTTATCTTTGACCAGTTATTATTTGTTTGTTGTTGCATAACACAAGATGGGGCCATTCATTCAGTAAATATTTGTTGATTGCTGTGTGCCAGGCACTGTGCGAGGAGCTGGGGCTAGGATGGTGAAGAAGGCATACAAATCCCTTCTCTCTGGAGGTTACAATCTCAGTTTCAATATTTACTAAGAACATTGGATGGCCAATATACTTTCTTTCCCTGATTGCCTATGGAGGAAGGAGGCACAGATGAGGAAGAGCAAGCCCTTATCAAAATCAGTTAGTGCATCAGTCAGGATTTGACCAGAAATCAGGAGCAGCTCTAGTGCTCAATCCGGGGGCTCAGGCTCAGGGAACAAACTGGGGAACTGAGTTTGCTTGCTGGGCAAACATGAGGAAATGGGGTTGAGATCCCCAGCATGCATGTAAAAGTTGATTGCAGTGGCATGTGCCTGTAACCCTAGTACTGGGGAGGAGTGAGGGCTGGGGAGTTGGAGACAGGCAGATCCCAGGGCTAGACAGTCCAGCCAAACTGACAAGCCCTAGGTTCAGTGAGAGACCCTCTCAAAATGGAAGGTGGAGAGTGAGAGGGGAAGACGCCTGATAGAAACTTCTGGCTTACACACACACACACACACACACACACACACACACACACACACACTACTAATACAATACATAGTCAAGGACAGCGAGAGAAACCTCAGGTTATCAACATCAATAAATGCTCAGCAGGACTGGAGAGAGAGCTCGGAAACTAACAGCCCTTGTGCTCTGGCAGAGGACGGGTCAGTTCCCAGCACCCGTCTGTACTCTAGTCTTCCCAGGGCTCCATCTCGGGAGGGTGGGTGCCGGAGCATGTATGGACTAGTCAGTCCCTCAGAGTCTCACCCTGCCGTCCTGTCACAACGCCCCACATGGTCTTGGCAAGCTTGAGCCGCCATCCTGAGCAGACGCTCACCTGGGTAGTGACACTGCTGCTTGCCACGGTGCTGGCACTCAGGAATGAGCCGTCATTCACAGCGTTCATAGTGTAGTCTCCACTGTCTCTGGGCCTCATGGTGTGGCCAGAGTTTGCCCGGATGAGTATCTAGCCAAGTCAGAAATTCCCACCAGATCCACATACGAGTCCAGAGCTGGGAAGGCAGCAGAGAAAGAACATGAAGAAGAGGGTTGATGGAGGAGACTCACCAGAGTCGAGAAGGAGGAGAGGTGTAATCTTTATTCTGACCAGGGCTCTCAGGTGGCACCATAAGGAGGCTGAACACAAGGTCCAGAGCTTTGCTCAGTGACCTGAAGGATCGCTCAAGAGACCACATGCAAGGGTTCTGGGAGAAGGTTCGTGCGGCCATGTCCTCCCATGGCCACATGTGACATTACCCAGTGTTTTAGCTTGCCTTCTACTGCTGCAATAGACACCATGACCAAGGAGCAACTTAGAAAAGAAAGGGTTCATTTTATCTTACAACTCTCAGGAAAGTCAGGGCAGGAAGTTAAGGCAGGAAACTGGAGGCAGGAACCGAAACAGGAACAATAGAGGAACACTGTTTACTGGCTTGCTCTCCATGGTTTACTCGCCTTGCTGGTTAGTTAGTTAGTTAGTTAGTTAGTAAGTTAGTTAGTTAGTTAGCTTTTTATACACAGCCTCACTATGAAGCTCTGGCTGGCTAGGAAATTGCTGTGTAGACCAGGCTGGACTTGAGCTCTCAGAGATCTGCCTGCCTCCCCAGGGATTAAAAGATTGGGCTTCCATACTAAGCAGAATATCTTATTTTTAATATGATATTATTATTATTTTGGCTGGGTGGTGGTGGTGCACACCCTTAATTCCTGTGCTTGAGAGGCAGAGACAGGCAGATCTCTGTGAGTCTGAGACCAGCCTGGTCTACAAAACTAGTTCCAGGACAACCAAGGTTATACCAAAAAACCCTGTCTCAAAGAAAAAAACAAACAAAAAGATTTTTATTTTGTGTGTGTGTGTGTGTGTGTGTGTGTGTGTGTGTGTGTGTGTGCCATGAGCATACGGGTACTGGTGGAAGTCAGGGGTGGGTATCCCATCTTCTGGATCTGGTGTTACAGGCAGGTGTGAGCCACCTAATATGTGTGTGTTGGGAACTGAATTCTTACCACTGAACCATCTCTCCAGCCCAGGGTATTTTATGTTCAATTTCTCAATTCAGACCATGTAAATTCCAAAATTCTCAATAGTTACAGTTGGCTAGTGGCTACCACACTGGACAGCAAAGCTGGAATACTTATTTTGAACATATCTGTATAGTGTACACAATTTGGTGTGGCCATCTAACGGAGAGCTGATGAGTCAGGCAGTATTGATTGCAAGAGTTGCAACAGGTATTTTAATCCTTAAAACTGTTTATGATTACATATCACTTGACTTGCCCCCCCTTTTTTGCTTTTTTGAGACACTGTTTCTCTGTATAACCCTGGCACTTGCTCTGTATACCAGGCTGGCCTCAGACTCAGAGATCTGCCTGCCTCTGACTCCCGAGTGCTGGGATTAAGGAGTGAATCACTGACTGACGGTGACTTGCCTTTTATTTAACCTAAAAATCTCCCTCTTCAAGCTGGTGGTTAAGTGCCTCGTGCTATAATGTATTCAGATTCAACAATCTCATGATCACCTTTGCGAGTTTACACACTTCCTGCAGACACACCGGAAAGTCTCTTTTGACTCACGTGTTCATAGAGGAGTCCCAGCATGTGTTCATAGAGGAGTCCCAGCAGCTGGGGGAACAATCTCTGTCCCTGCCTTTATCCCATCCATTCATTCACAGAGCATTTACTGAACGCTTACTACACTGCCTGCACTCTGCTAGACTTGGGACAAAACAAGGAAGTTCCTGCCTCCAACTGTAAAGTGGTGTTCATTCAGTCAGGATCCAAGAAATGCAAGCTGGGTGTGGGGAGCAGAGTTGTTACTTCTATTGTCCCATTCCCTGATCTCTCAAGCATCAGGAGAGTCAATAGACAGTTCCTGCCTCAACTCTCTGAAAGTCCCTGCACAACAACACACCAATCTATCTCTGAACGGCTTGAGAAGAGAACGGAAATAGGGTAGAAAAGTGCTCCAGCCCGGGCTCCGGGGAGTGAGCATGGACCCTACTGGGGACAAACGAGGTCATTTCCAACATTTCGCAGTGAAAAGACGGTGCAGTTGTGGGGATTTTGTTGTTTTGCATTTTTGCTTTTGTTTTAAATCAAATTTCTAGTTTCAAAGTGGGGGAAAATATCAGTTTCTTTTATTTTCTTAATTTCCGGTCTTAAAATTTTTCAAAATGACCGGCGGAAAAACGGGGATGGAAGGGTGGGTGTTGCCAAGTATAGTTCGGGAAGAAATGGGCAAAACGAAGGAAACAAAATATACTTAGAAGGTTTCTCCAGGTCTCCCTGATCCTGCGTCTAATTAATCTCGCGCACGACGAAAAGGCTTTCTAAAGACCCGCCGAGATTTCCCGGAGAAGGGGGTCTCGGTACAGATACATTCCTTTACACTTACTTGTCTCGGCTGAGCTCCAACGTTCAGAACTCACGCCGCCGCCATGCTGACATTTCCATAGATACAGGACGCAAGGGACACAGCGTCTCCTGGTATCCCAGGGCAACGACGGCAAACCAAAAGAGTCAAGGTTCAGAGAAAGCAAACGAGCGCACTTTTTTCCTTTCCATTTCTTTTCTTTATTTTCCTTTTCTTCCTACTTTTCATCTTTTTTTGTTTTCTCTTTCTTCTTTTGTATTCTCCTTTTCCTTCTCCTTCTTTTTCTTCTTTTTTGGTGATGGGTATCAATTAAATCTTTGAGTATCACTAAGCTACACCCCGACTCATTGCTGCCCAAGTTTAATCTCCCTAATGTTTAATCTTGACTCTCAGACTTCCCCTGCTGCAGTAGCTACTGTGGTCTTCCAGTCCCGACAAAGTAAAAGTGATTCTCCTAATTTTCAGGAAGTCCTGGCAATCATTACTTCAGTTGACATACATATTCATACATTGTTGTTGGGCTCAGTACCTGAATGGGAGTCATTCCTAATCTCTTGGGGTAGACATTGTTGCTCACAGTGAGCATCATTTCCTATGACCACAATTGTTTGGTTGAAAACAGCCCCTGGTAACTTCTTACTGTGGAGTGATTTGTAAACGTGCTCCTTCTGCTGGGAAAGAAAACGTCTTGGGCATTTTCTTCCAGGGTGTCTTCTGGTCCAAGATTAAGGAGAATTAACTCATTTGAAGAGAGATAAAAGTTACTGTATGAAGGCATTCTGACATAGAGTAGGGATTTTTGGAAGCACAATTGGTGTGCATGCTGGGAGGAAGGTCTCACTGGGTGAAGACTCCATAGCTGAGAATCTCAAAGTTCATTCTTTGGCAATTAAACATGTTTTACTGCCTGAACAGTGAACCCACTTCTTCTCAGAATGAAAAGGGTGTGGTATAGTTACAGAGGGAGAGAGCCTAGACAGCTGGGGGCAAACCCAGAAAACAAACCAGCATAGAGGATGAGTGGCAAAGACCTGGTTGTGGGAGATCACATGACCAGAGGAGAGCAGAGCGCCGGAAGGGCAGGCCAGGAGGTCAGTTAAGTCTGCCAGTCCGATGAAACCTGGAGTTTTCTTGGAATGTGGAACTCAGTGAGTGTTTCACTGGTTTTAATGGGACTCTCAGAATAAAAAGCCTGTACTTTGGACGTGGTAACGTTGACGCTGTTTGGAGTTCCTATAATGATTTCTTTTTTGTTTTTCCTCAAGTTCTTTTTTTAATCAACCGGACTCAGTTGGACTTTATGGATCAAAAAACGGGGGGGGACCTTTTCATACTTGAGCCAGAAAGAAATCGAGAGCACTGACCCTTGAAGCAGGATTTGGTGGGGACCTTAGGGACCCCAATAAGAAAAAGCTGGTGACGAAGTCAGATTTCTCCCAAGCCATGTGTCCTTCAGTCTCCATCCATAAGAAACTTCTTCCTAGAATCCTGTCTGTTTATAACTCGGTGAATTCTGAGCTGGAATGAAGGAAGGACATAGAGTCTCTTGTCACCAGGCCCTGTGGCCTGTGTTTCTGTGGAATTTTAACTGCCTCCTGGAAGCTCTGCAGAGTGACTTCAACTGATGTGGGGACTCCCAAGGAGAGGTCCCCGCCTACTGGACTTTGCTCAGCAAGGTGAATAACTTGGAAAGGTATGGTTGGGCTCTGGGCGTGAGTGGAGGGAAGCGGAAGCTGGACTTCTCTTGGAAGTCCCCTTCTCGGAGCTCAGAGTCTCTGGAAGATAGGTGTGGGGTCCCAGGGGTCACGCACTCCCCAGGCCCACAGACACGGGTTCTGTTTGTTTCACGTCTGTGAATGAAAGTGGATGATGATTCAGGAAACTGATAAGAACCAAAATGTTGGAAAAAGAATCTGTGGGTGACCTGAAATCTTTGTCTGAAGCCTGGGGTTGGGGGAGAGGTCAAAGCAAATTTAGCAAGTTGGACTTCACTGCGTGCACAAAATCCATATGCTAAGCTTGCTTCCCAAGTGTCTTCTAACCACCTCCCCCTGGAATAGAGAAGATTCTGGACTGGGAAATCAGACAGGCCTGGGATTAACCTTTGTTATTTTCTGGTTGTAAAGCTTTGAAAGAGTCACATGGTCTCTCCGAGCCTCAATGTCCTTATCTATTTGTTGTGGATAATTTTTTTCTCTTTCGTTTGTAGAAACAGGTTCTTGTTTTGTAGACCAGGCCTACCTCTGCATCCGCCTCCAGGGTTTAAGGCATTTGACACAAAGACCTTGTTGACTAACTTTCAAAGCACAGCGTGAAGATTGATTCAGTATGTGAAAACAATGGATGAACTTTCTCCCCACCCCTCTGATCTCCATAAATAAGCCACCCAGCTCTCTGCAACCATCTCTCTCTCTCTCTCTCCTACCTTCCTCCTTCTTTCCTTTCCCTTTCTTTCTTTCTTTCTTTCTTTCTTTCTTTCTTTCTTTCTTGTTTATATTTTCATTTTTTTTTTCAAGACAGGGTTTCTCTATGTAACAGTCCTGGCTGTCCTGGAACTCAATTTGTAGACCAGGCTGGCCTTGAACCCACAGAGATCTGCCTACCTCTGCCTCCTAAGTGCCAGAATTAAAGACCTGCACCACCATGCCTGGCCTCACCTTTCCTCTCTACCAGCCTGGGCTTCTCTGCAGTGCATTTTCTCCTTTCCACATTCCCCCCTCTGTTTCTTTAGGACACAGGCTGTTTTGCTGTGCTGAGGTAGGCAAAGCCAAACACAGGTGCCTAAGTGCCGGGAGATGCGCTGCTGACCAGTGGACAAGTCCACCCAGCCCTTACAGATGAAAGGGCTGCCCTTCCAAAGCCGAGGGGGTTGGAGGCTAATGTATTAGTTACATTTCTCACCATTGTGACAAAACACCTAATAGATAGGGTTTGAAGGAGGAAGAATTTGTTTGGGCTCAAGATTTGAGAGGGTGTAGTCCAGCATGGCGGGGAAGGCAAGGCAGAGTTCATAGCAGGGGGACATGTGTCTGGACTCCTCACAACTTGACACATCAGGAAACAAAGAAAAAATCATGCTAGCACTACACTCTTCTGGGCTTCTTTCCCCCCTTTTATCCAGGCTGGACCTCCAGCTCATGGGACAATGCCACCCACAGTCAGGGTGAGTCTTTCCTACTCAGTTAATCTCTCTGTAAACACCTTCATGGACATGTCCAGAGGCGTGTCTCCTAGAGGAATCAGTCAAGCTGACAATGAGGATTAACCATTACATCTGTAATATGATAAGAGAATTCAAAAGAAAGAGTTTCAACCTGTTTAGGATTCACTGAGGGTTTCTGACTTTCCTAGGCAGACCTCATCACCCCCTTAGACAGCTTTGTCTCCCACCTATTCTTTAGACCGCCACAGAGTAGAAAGTCACCTAGCCAAGAGTAAGGGAACGGGGCACAAAATCAATCCCATGATACTTAATCTTAATTTTTAAAAATTTATTTATTTATTTATTTATTATGTGTACAGTGTTCTGTCTTCATGTATGCCTACAAGCCAGAAGAGGTGCCAGGTTTCATTACAGATGGTTATAAGTCACCATGTGGTTGCTGGGAATTGAACTCAGAATATCTGAAAGAGCTGAGCCATCTCTCCAATTCTTCATCTTTAAACTCTCCAGGTGGTGGTGGCACATGCCTTTAATCCCAGTATTTGGAAGGCAAAGGCAGGCAGATCTCTGTGAGTTCAAGGCCAGCCTGGTCTACAGAGCAAGTTCCAGGACAGGCTCTGAATCCACAGAGGAACCCTATCATGAATCCCCCCATAAAGAAAAGAAAAAGAAAAAATTAAGCTCAAGTCCTGGTTCCATCTTTCTCTTTGATTTTTGGGGGTTTTATTGTTTGGTTGTTTATTATTATTATTATTATTATTATTATTATTATTATTTATTGTTTTATTGTTTGCCTGTTTATTTGTTTGTTTTCGAAACAGGGTTTCTCCTGATTGTCCAGGAGCTCACTCTGTAGACCAAGCTGGCCTTGAACACAGAGATGCACCTGCCTCTGTTATATAAGTACTGGGAATAAAGGCACACACCACCACTGCTTGGCTGGCTCCATCTTTCAACAGCTGAACAACATCAGCCAGATTGTAAAGCCTCTCCTTGCTCACCTGTAAAACTGGAACAAGTGGGAGTTGTATACAAAACGCTTAACACATGGTAAGGTGTAGGCACTGGATTTCACAGAAGAAGCACTGTCTTTATTTAGCCAGAACAGTGTCCTCAAGCCCACATTGTGCCAAGTCTTGACCCTTTAATTCTTGGGCCATGGGAGAGAGTCTGGGTATGTGGGAGGAAGACAGGGAGGCCAAGCTTGATGGGTAGTTCAGCCAATGGCCAGTAAAGCTATACTATACTAGTTTCAACTTAGTCTTGGACACAAATTCTTACCTTACCAGCAACTGTACACCTAGGACTTTATTTCAACATGAAGTTCCTCGAATCTAAGTGATAGGATTGAATTCATATGTAATTTGATGAGCCCAGGCTCCTTACTAAACACTCCACTCTCCCATCCTCTTAAGGATACCTTTCTTCAGTTCATTTTATGCTTTGGGGACTTGTAGTTAGGAAAGAGAAGCTAGGAAGCAGAAGGAAAGAGGAAGGGGGTGGCCAGGACCGCTGGAGCTGTCCGTGGTGCTGGTGCCTCAAGTAAGCATGGAACCAGAGGGCCAGGAGAAGACCCTGTGGGTGAAAACGGAGAAGCTAAATGTGACAGGTCCTCTGCCAATGCTGAGGACCAATGAGTGGAGACCTTAGATTTGAGGGACTTCATGCTGCAATAAAGACACAACAGCTGGCTTCCTTTGAACGTGAAAGTTCTCTTGGGCCAAGATGGGGAAAGAGCTTGCTTGTGATTGGTCCACGAGATTTTGCCTTCATTAGATTTTTTTTTTTTAACCATGCCAGTTTGCATTACTGGTGCTGTTAACCTTGATCTCTTTTTTAAAGTGGTGTTTGCCAGAATTTTCCAGTATAAAATTGTGATTTTATCTATGTGGTGATGGTGCATGCTTTTAAGCTCAGCACTTGGGATGCAGAGGCAGAGGCAGGTGGACCTCTGTGAGTTTGGGGCCATCCTGGTCTGCAGATTGAGTTTTAGGACAGTCAGGATTATACAGACAAACCCTGTCTTAAAGAAAGAGAGAGGGGGAGAAAGAGAAAGAGAGAGATTAAAACTGGAACTGGATGGGCAAGATTGCTCAATGCCCGGAACCACACTGGAATGGTGTCCCCGATGACACACTCCCATGGCTGACAGTTGCTGCAGTCTGTTGATGAAGAGCTTTGTTAGGCCATAAACCGAACACCCAGATCTAGGGAGAGCTAGAAAGAAGCTGCACAGTCATTTCTTACTTGTTAGAAGTTACTTAGCTTCAGACCAGCCCCTGCCTTTCCTGAGGATGCGGAAGAGCAAAGAATTAGTGAGTGTATTTTAAGCACCCCATACCTTACCTTGGGTTCCCCCACAGCACTATCATTGCTTTTCCAGGGCCACCTCTCTCTGGCAGGGTTATAGCCACTCCTGGACTCATCAGCCCTTTAGTCTGTGACTAGGAGTACCTTCTTCTACTACCCCTAAGATGGATGCATCAGCCCACCTCCCTAGCTTTCTACTGCAGGAAGCCTCTGATCTCGGCTCTGCTATTGCATTTGGGAAAGCAACTTCACCTCGCTGGGCCTTCGTTTCTTTGTGTGCAAATGAGGGAGGTAGCAATATCCTCACTTGGTGTTTAGGGCTGGAAGCAGGGATGTGAATAGCACGTCTAGCACACTTGACCCTTGGGAAGAGTTCCTGATTGAAAGAAGTGAACACAAGCAAGGTGCTTTTGTTTTGGGAACCTAATTTTATTCATCTCTGAAACAGGTATACTAATTCTCCTATTCTGTCTCCCTGTGGGATGACACAGGTGTTTATAAAGGGGCTGCAGGTAGGACTGCACCAGAAGACAAACACACCCTGACTCGGACAGAAAGGCCCCGCGTCTTGGCCCATCCTGAGTAAGCTGCGTGTGTACGTGCGTGCGAGGCAGTGGGTGTGGCTCAAAGCAGTGCAGGACACGGGGCTGGGCTGCTATCTACCCAAAGAGGCCCTTATCAGATCCGGGCTGGCCAGGTTCAGCCTGAGAAACAAAGAGGCTTTGAGAAGCTGACTGGGGTGTGGGATGTGGGGCTGAGCCCCAGCAGGTGCAGCCATCCAGAGGCCAGAGGGCATGGGGTGGTGGGAGCTGTCACCCCTGAGAGGTTTATCTGGACATGGACACCCTCTGGAGTGAGAAATAGGGCTTGTGTTCTCCCTTATAGAGAGAATCAGTTCTCTTTGGGAAGCTGTGCTGAGTGTTCACACAGGCTGTTAGCCCTGCCACGGTTCCCAGTTACCAGCCTACATCCTAGCCTCCCTTTAGCTCCGGCTGTCACTTCCTTCAGCCCCGGAGGGTGCCTTGAACCTCCCTTCCACATACTAGTTCCTAATGAGCTGCTCACCTACCTTTGCCCAAGTAATGTAGGGCCATAAGGGCCCAGCCTTATGTATTTTTAACAGAGTGGGCCTATTTCTGTTTCCACAGTGTTAGACCACCACCTAAAGAGCCATTGCTTGGTCTCCCCTCTGACCAGCACAGGGTCTACCCACTGACAAAAGTCTTCCATTTGTGCAAGAGAAGAGGAGTGAGGCCCACTTGGCTTCCAATGAGCCATGCCCAGGACGATTTTGAAACAAGAGAGGAAGCTGCAGGACTGGCTTGGGCTGAGTACATTCAGAGAGACCCCGGCACAGACAGGAGTGGTACCTAATTGCACTGAGCCTCTCTCACTGAGGTAGTCTTCCCAGCAGCTCTAAAGATCCAACACCTAGGAAGTTATCTGGTTTCGTTTTCTGAACTCCGACATTCCAGACCTCACTATCTCCAGGTCTCCCCCGGGACATGTGGACTTGAACCTGGGAACAGAGGGATAATCCGAGTGCCTTCTCCACACACTCTCTGAGAGTGCCATGGTTTGATTTCAAAATTCATGTGCTATAAAATAACTCTCAGTATATCTGCATCGAGAGATAGGACCTGTAAAAGTGATAAGATTGGGAGGGCTCCACTCCTGTGCGTGCATAAATAAATACCAGTATCCTGGAGATGGGCTAACCATTGCCAAGTGAATCCCCATGAGATGATGTGTTTTCTTTCCCTGCTTCGTTTAGCTCTCTTAGCATTATGCCCTCAGATGGCACAGCACAGAAGCCCCCACCCCAAGATGCCAACATCTTGGTAGTGGATGCCCAACCCCAGGAACCATGAGAAGGAAATGGCTCTTCTTCACCAACTCTCGCACGGTGACACTAGATGAAGTAAGATGGAGTGGAAGTACAGGCAGAGAGAGCAGGCACCTCGGTGGGGGGGGGTGGGGAAGAGGGGTCTCATGTACCCAGGAATCCAGCTTTCGGCAACAAGGAGACAGGACATCTGTTTGAGAATGCCCTGAAAACCCTTTCCGGGCGGCCACCGAGGCCAAACGGAACTTGTGAGTGGGAGAGGTGAAGGCTGTGCTGACGAGCCCCCAACTTCGCTCTGGTCCTTTCCAGACCACCACGACCCATCTGGTCTTGGCTTCAATCTTTGGTTTTGTTGCTTGAATATCTATTCTGTCATCATTTTTCTAGCCCCATGGCCCCTTTCCCAGTCCAGGTCACATACCCTTCTGCCAGTTAGTGGACTCCCTGCTTAGTGCTGTCCCTGCTAGTGTCTCTTCCATACAGAAGCCAGAGAAACTTTTGGAAACTCCAATCATGGGCCCCTGCCTGCTTTAAGCTCTCCAGGCCCTTTTGTTGACTCTAGGCCTTTCCCCACTGACTCCTGTTACCTTGGTAATGGTAGCCATTACCATTACTGTTAATTAATTAATTAATTAGATTTTTTTTTTGAGGCAAGGTTTCTATGTAACTTTGGGGCCTGTCCCAGAATTAGCTTCTGTAGACCAGGCTGGCCTCAAACTCACAGAGATCCACCTGACTCTGCTTCCCGAGTGCTAGGATTAAAGGCGTGCGCCACCACTGCCCAGCTATTATTTTAATTTTTTATGTTTGTTTTCTCCCCTGCTCCCTGACCTATGTCCCCTTCCTCCTCTACCTTCCCCTTCCCTTCCTGTTCTGTCCTCCATGGCCTGGAGAGCTACCTACTTTATGCATCCATGTTCCCCAAGTGTCACTGTAACCTGATCTACCAGATAGAAAGTCTACCAGGAAAGAATGGGGAAGAAAATGGACAAGGACATCATAACTGCCACCTCATAGTTCTCATTATACAAGAACTGGGAATCTTTTAGCCTGAAGAGATGGGTCTGTTTTAGATGTGCCAACACAGCAGACTCCCAGGCCTGGAATGCTAGGAGTGGCCTTCTAGAGTGGTCACAAGTTCACCCCAGGATAAGAAAGCCTATGACCACGGTGGCCTGAGAAGCAAACTAGAAGGATACAAGTCTTACTTCTGTCCCTTGTGGTGTCACCTCCAGTGTGCTATGATTTGTAAAATGGCGATATTAGCACACACACGACACGGGTTGTTATAAGCAATAACTAGGCTACCGGGTAAAGTCTAGAGCAATGCTTAGCAATAGTCTTCATCAGATGGCTGTCTGTGGGAACCTAGGACCCTGACCCCCAGGGCAAACTTATTGATTTGCTTGCTTGTTTATTTTGTGTCAAGGTCCTATGTAGCCCTGCCTGGCCTGGAACTTCTAACAATCTTCTTGTTTTTGTCTCCTGGGTGCTAGAATTATGGGCTGTTGCTACCATGACAAGCTAAAGATGTTTATTTGTTTTGTTTTCAAACAAGGTCTCAGAACATAGCCCAGATTGACTTCTGATTCACAATCCTTCTGCCTCAGCCTCCCAGGAGCTGGGTTTATGGGCAAGTGACACCCTGCTCAGCTTTGGAACACCGCTTTGTATTGTTTTGTTTTCTGATTTCCTTGCTGTTACCTGAATATCACTGCCTACTTCTCCTCAGTTGATCTGGCTTGGGCATGAAAATCTGCCTTATGTTACAGGAACTCAAAACGAGGGGTGCTTGGGGTGCTTTTCTGCCTTGGCTATAAACTGAGCCTTCTCTAGACACCGCGGCACTTCTGTGCAGTGGTGTGGTTTAGGATATGAAATGCACCCCCATGAAAGCTTAGTAGCGGCACTAACATTCTCCTTCAGTGATGATCTCGTTCCTGATTGGCTGTGAGAAGGTGGGACCTAGATGAAGGAAGGAAGTCACTGGTGGGTGGGGTCTCGAAGGGTGGGTCTTGACCCTAGACCTTCTGCTCTCTCTGTCTCTGTTTCCCAGATGTCATGAGAGGAGCAGTGGAGCTGGCTGGCCAGGAAATGAAACCTTAGAGACCGTGAGACAAAATAAACCATTTCTCTTGTTTTGTTTTTTTTTTTTCTCAAGTATTTTCTCCTGGTGACAGGAAACTAACTGGCATCCACAGACCATTCGCCACATGTGAGATATTTAAAAATTAATTCCTGGGCCTCACGTTGGAGCTATGAAGACAGAAGCCTGGAAGTCAATAGCATCCTTTGCACAGCTGCCCAGGTAACTCTGATGGTTCACAACTGCTGGTTTAGGGACCTCTGACCTGTCCAAGTAGTCAGAATGGGCCACCAAGAAAAATGAATTCCATAGAATCTTTTCACTCCATTACCGAGAGAAATGAGTTTAAAAGACAGGCCCTCCTTGAGAAGGTTCAGGACAAACAGGAGGGCCACTTTCACTAGGACACAGTATCATGGTTCTGGGGGTGTGACAGGGCCACACATTAGTTTCCTCTGTTCTGTCTCTGGCACAGCCATGTTTAGGGAAAGCAGTGGGCAAGCCCTCGCCCAGACTCCTCTGCCAAGTTAAAAAAGGGCTTGGAGCGAGACTAGGAGCTGAGGTTTACCCTTAAAGGAGGCTCCTAGATCACCCATGCATGACTGCACCTAACTGTATACTGGCTCCACTCAGAATCCTGAATTCCATGGCTCTAACAACTTAAATAATTTTTATTACAAAAGAAAGGAAAGACCAAAACATTCCCAAAATTCTCCCATGGGTTTCCCCTCCATGCAAATAAATAAGGTGAGGGAGACAGACTGGAGGAGGGGTTGGGGGTTGGGGTTCAGCAGAAAAGGGAGACTAGCCTGGGCAGGGGTGGCAAGGATACCCAGGCTCCTCCCCAGTCCTAGCCACTAGGGTAAGACGACCTGGAACAGAGACTCTGCACATTGACAGCCAAGTCTGGGGACGTGTCTGGAGGAGTGTGGCCTTCAGATAAAGGTCATGTTTCAGGATGGCCAGGGTGGCTGTGGTCTTTCAGTTCTGGAAGGCAATGAGTCCAGCCAACTCCCCACTGGCTCCTAGGGAATCTAGCAGCATTAACTGAGGTTGTAAGCCTACATACAGGTAGACTCTCTTCATACTGTGATCAACTGCCAACAGGGACATCAGAAACCCAGGCCCCAAGAAACACTGGAGTAAGCAGTCCAAAGACAGATGGAACAGGTCCTCCCCTGTAAGGAGGTGGGATGTGGAGAGTCGCAGTGAGAGCTAGCTGGGTTTCAAGGTCTCTGGGAAAAGAGAGCCATCCCCCGGTCAGCTCTGTTCACAGCTCCACCACTATACCGAGCTAAGGGTGTGGGCCCAGCACCACCTAGTCAGGTCTCAATGGTGTCTCCGCTCTGGACAGAGGATGGAGACCAGCGTCCTCAGGCCAGGTGCCTTCCAGGGTCAGAGCCTTCCTGGCGAGGAGGCCTTTGGATCCAGCATAGCAGTTCCAGAAGGGGAGTGGTTAGAGTCCTTTCAACTTCCTGCCTCAGACATGCCCAGCGGATGGAAGCTGCTCTCTTCTAGCAAGAGACGCCCCAGGCGGTAGAGCAGCTGAGGGTACCAGTGAACCCCCTCACTTGGGGTCCAACCGCCCCATGCCAAGCTGGGAAACAGTCGCAGGGGCCAGAAGGCCAGCTGAGCCAGGTGGTGGTCGGCCACAGCTGCAAAACAGGAGGCCACCACATCCTCCACCACCAGTGTCCCATGCCTCGTGAGTGGCGCATAGGACCCCATGGCCACATGGGTGGAGACAGCCGCCACCCGAGCAGGCTGGAGGCCGGGCACCCCTGCTACCAGCACGTATTGGCCTGGCTGCACGTGGCTGGCAAACGTGGCCCGGAAGTGGGCTGCTGGTTCTGTGTGATTGTCAGCAATGAAGAGTAGGTGCGCAGGCGTGAGTTCCAGTCGACGTGGGGGATCCTGGGTCTCAATGACCTGGAAAGCTCTCAGCCTGTTTGGCTCACGGTCCAGGAAAATGAGCACATCACTGAAGATGGGGTTCCCATCCTCCCCCATGGCCAGCACCCGGTCTCCTGGCTTCACAGCTGACAGGGCCACACGTGCCCCATTCTCTAGGCGCACCTGGGCTCCAGCAGGGAAGCAGCCACCCGTTTTGGCAGCGGCGGAATGCTCTGTGGGTAGAAGGGACATGAAGGTGTTACTCAGGTACAGTGCCCCTCTCCTGGCCACCCTAGCCCAGGGGTGGCTGCTCTTGTTTTCAGATAATCCCCTTATCACTATACCTCAGTTTCTGATGACCCACGCCAACCCATATTATTCTCTCTCCCTCTTCTCCCTAGCCCAAACCCTGGCCAATGAGAGGCCCACGCTGGGGCTCGAACACCAGGTGACATCCCTGTCTGCTCATATCCCGCTGTAAAGCAGCCAGAGGCTGGAGGTCAGGAGAGACATTGGCTGTGTAAGGCCTGACCCCAGGAAAGTTGCCATCTTGTGAAAATGGGAAGTTGCTTAGCTTTGCGGAGGTCTAGGTAGTCTGTTCTGCCATTTGATAAAACACTTCCAAGAAATGGCCCTCCCAGACTGGCCTTCCAAGTATAGCGCCATGACAGAGCTGACCATCTGTGTCTATAGAAGTTAGAGGAAGGCCAGCCCGTGGAGAAAACAAAATCCTAAGACCCCTCAGAGTGAGCGCTCAGGGGTGAGCTAACGGCACGGACAACAATCGCCATTTTCAGTTCATGTGTTTGTTACTTCCGCAGGGACTGGACACAGTGACATCAGAAGGTGGAATGGAGGACACTGTCTGGGGTCAGGAGTCATGAACAGAAGCGGCCACTTGGGGAGCTGACCCTAGGTCAGTGTTTTAGATGAAGGGAGATGTGGTTGTAAGTACACACTGTTGAAAGGGTCAGGTTGTGGGAGGGGGTGTTGGTAGGATCACCCTTGTGAACCCAGGTGGATCAAAAATCTCGAGTCTGTGCGTGCAACTACTGTGCGGCCCCATGGAGAGGGTGGAGCCTGCAGCCAGCTGAGGCCACGGGAGAACCACGTGAAGCATTCGTGAGTGGGTTAGGTGTAAGCAACAGGGACACTTATGAGACTGGGGATGAGGGCGGGGCTCCAGTGCCTGCCAGTTCGGATCAACAAGGCGGCCAATCTGGGAAAATCCATTTTATTGAGTCCACTTTATTTTGGGCTTTTACCCCAAATTCTCCAGCTTTGGGGCTCTGGGGAAGAGGTTGGGGACGCCTGCGCCCCGCTGGGAGGCCTGACCTCATCTGAGTGGTAGGTTCTGAACCTTTGGTCTCCTGGTCAGGCATACTGATGTCTGGACACACTCTGGCCCCTAAACCATGCCTTGTTTTGTATGGACCTGGATGGGGGTGGGGGGCGGTGATGCCTGCCAGCCTGTCTTCCTCCATCTCTTCAACTTGTTCTGTCTTGTACTTCCTGTGGCAGTCTCTGGGCTGTGAACCACCACGTCAGCACTCAGTGGCACGGGAATAGGCCCTGTCTCTCTAGGCTCCTGCCATAGCACTACCGGACATGAGAAGAGCAGGCAGTCCAAAACAGCTGCGGGGAGCGCTGCTGCCGCCTCCGAAATCCTCTTCCCTTGGTTCCCCGCCTCCATCCCCTGGAGGCCATCTTCACCTTCTTGGCTCTACTGGGCCTTGCGCTGCCTGCCCATGCCCTGCGGCCCCGGCCCCGGGTCCAGCCCCCCGGCAGCGGCTCACCAGACTTGACCGAGCAATGCACGTGGGCCTTGGACTCGTAATACACCCAGTCGAAGCCGGCCTCCACTGCCAAGCGTGCCAGCAGTCCATACTTATTTCTGTCTCGGTCTGAGGTGGTGATATCCACCGCACGGCCCTCATAGTGTAAAGACTCCTCTGAGTGATGACCATCTTCATCCCAGCCTTCGGTCACCCGCAGCTTCACACCTGGCCACTGATTCATGACAGAGATGGCCAGCGAATTCAGACGGTCCTTGCAGCGCTGCGGAGGGAAAGGAGCTCGCAGTTAGGGAAGGGAGCCCTACCCAGGTGCAGGTAACAGAAGTTTCAGCCGACTCTCCCACACTACTCAAAAGACTTGGAAAACTTGGGAGGAGCTCTGCCCCTTTCCCTTAGGAATAGAGCACTCTAAATGTGTTCTCCCACAGTCGGGAGTCTCCAGGGAACTAGGCCACATAGTGGCGCCACAAATCTGGAAGGCGCATGGAGTTACGCACCCTCAGGGGACTCTTCTCCAGTCAGTGGAGTTTCGCTTGGCTCCCTCTCCCCTGATTAGTTTGGTTTCGCCACAAATGTAGCTTTTCCAGAGGCGAGTTCCTTATTTTACCTAGGCACCAAGGCAGGCGTCCCGCGGGGAGGGATTCTAACACTCCACTGCCTGCGGGCTGACCTGCTAGGCATGCAAGGCCAAAGGTGCCCAGTAGGTGTCACCGCAGCCCCAGAGCTGAGGCCACCAGACACTGAGCCTTGCCCGCACGGCAGGTGCAGACCCGGCCAGCAGCGTGGGTCAGGGGGTGTGTTGGAGGAAAATTTCAGGTCTGCTTAGATCCCTCCAGTAACTGCCACAAAAACGTTCCTCTTGGGGCCTTCTTTTGAGCCCACGTCTGCCTACGCTTAGCTGGAGATACGACAGGCAGAGAGCCAGTACCCTGCCCATCTGACTGGGACAGAGAGGTCGTCCCCCCCCCCCCAAGGGACCAGCGAGCTCTCACACCTCTACTAGGGTGCAGTTGTCCCTATTTAGGAAGCGGCCCGTGAAAAACCCGAGCCTTTGATCTCAGGAAACCTGCCTAAATCCTCAGAATCTTCCTTGAACAGTGTGGGAGTGGAGCTGTGCCCTGGGGACCAGGATCATCGGTGGTGGCTGCCTCTTCAAGGGTCTCGAAGGACCTTGCAGTTGACTGAGGAAAGAGGGTGGAGTTCTCACATGCGGGGAAGGGGCCCTCCGCTGAAGTGAGGTGCCAGGCCCGCCAAGTATCAACCTACCTCTGCCCCACTGAGCTCGGGCCCCACAGACCCTTGGACTTAGCCTCCCAGGAGGCAACAGTGACTATAATCCAAGGCTTAGTCAGTCCTCCCAACTGCGCAGCCTGCTTGGGGGTGCTAACCCACAGTAAGGGGAGGTAGCTCCACCGGCTCCTTTCACCCTTGACAGTCCTTAGACCTCATGTATGTCTGTCTGCCTTACTAGCCAGCTCCCGTTCATTCGACTAGTCCCCTCTACCCCCTCCTTCTGGTACAGAGCCTGGGCGCTCACTGTCAATGATTGCCCAGCCTGTGGCCCGGATCCTTATCTGCATTCCTCGGCGCCCAGCCCGGCCCGGCCACCGGCCAACCTTCGGCCCCGACATCGGCTGGCCAGCCCCGGCGCCAGGGCGCATGCTGAAGGCCGTGGTTTAGTTGCTTTCTCTAAAGATTTAGAAAAGTGGCAGCCTATTAATAGGAAATGGGCCGGTAGACCCCAACGGGAAGGGGCGTATGTCTTTCCCAAGGCGAACAAGGCTTCGGAGAAGGAAGTGTGCGACCCCGTTGTCTGGCGGAGTTGGGTCCTGCTTCGCGCATGGAGAGATCAGTTAGTGTCATCTCTGCTCCCTGCCTTCCTAGGCATCCCTTCTCCTACTTCCCATCCTTCTCGTCCGCGCCACCAAACTCAAGGATTCCCCCAAGCTTGTTCTCAGAGCCTGAAGGCTTCAGCACCCCACCCTTTAACCGCAACCGCGCTGCTCAACCCTCACGACAGACACGTGGGCTTACCCGGCTGGTTCCCTTTCCTACCTCTGCCTCCAAACTCAACTTTTCCCTGCTATTCCTTAATCCCAGAGCCAGCCAAGACAGGGATCCAGGAGAGGGCAGCGCAGCTAATCAAGTGGCACATGGGGAGGAAAGGCCATGGGGTCCCTGATGTTCTGAGCTTCTCCGCCTTAGGGGTGCCAAGTGGCTTTGAAATGATCAGAGCTGAGCTGTGAGAAATGTTAGGCCAGGAGGGATGGCGTGGTCCCCGGAGGCGCAAGAGGCAGCCAGGTGGAGGTACCTTCGAGTGCCAGATCTGACCTGAGCCGCGGGCAGAGGCGCCCGCCAACCTGCTGAGCTGTGGGGCTTGGCAGCAGCAGAGAACTCCTCTCAAAGACACCGGGCGGGATCCGGGATGCCAGCACTCCCGCGGGGTCCCTTGGCCAGCCCGTCTTGGACAGAAAGACACCCGGGATTCATGAGGGCAGGTGCCAGGGGGCGTGCCAGGCAGTCGGGAAAAGATGCCAGGCAAGAGGATAGAGCCGGGCAGGTGGCGGTGCTTCGATGGTGCGCTGGAAGGACCGATCGCTCTCACCTGGGTCATGAGGCGGTCGGCACCCGTGTTCTCCTCGTCCTTGAAGATGATATCGGGATTGTAGTTGGGGGTGAGCTCCTTGAAGCGCTCCGAGCTGCGCGCGATCTTGCCTTCGTAGCGCCCGCTGGCGCCCAGGGTCTTCTCCGGCACGTTAGGGCTGAACTGCTTGTAGGCAAGCGGCACGAGTTTGCGAGGCGGCCTCCGGCGACTGCCCACTACCCGGCCCGGCCCGCAACCCCGCGCCGCCGACACCAGCAGCAGCAGCAGCAGCAGGAGCAGACAGAACCGTAGTCGGGGCCGGAGCCAGGCGGGAGACATGGCCGGGTAGCCCGGGAGAGCGGCAGGCGACGGCGCCTGGTGGGCTGATGGGTGGGCGCGTGGCTGGGAGAGCTTCGGGGGCTCAGGCGTCTGGGTGGCTCTTGGGGACTCCAGGCGGGGGCGCCATGGGCAGCGCAGCGCGGCTCAAGGCCGGTGGGACTCAGGTGCGGGGCGGGGGCCCGGGGCCCTGGCTGGTGGCGGCGTGCTGTCCCCCTCGGCGCCTCGACTCTGAGCTGCCCGGCTCGCCGGCCGCCAATAAATAGGCCGGCCCGTTTGTTTTGGCAACGCGGCGACGGCGGGGGGCGGCGGGCGGCGGGGCTGCGGGCCGCCGGGCTGGGCTGGGCTGGCCGGGCCGGCGGGCTGGAGAGACCCGCGGTTAGCACCCCGGCCCGGCGGTCAGGCGGCTCGGGGAGAGCGGGAGCTGCTGCCGTCTGCGGCACAGCCCGGGGTCGAATGAGAGGGGAAATGGAAGAGATCCGGGCTCGGGGCCCCGCGCAGACCGCACCCTATCCATGTCCCTGCCTCCTGCGCGTTCGACAGCGAACCTGCAGCAAGGGCGGCACAGCCTCCTCCCCCTCGGGCGGGCGGCCCCTAGGCTAGTCAGCCCTGTCCCGCGCGCTCCTTAGCCGCGCGTCCGCCCGCCCGCTGCCCTCTGCGCCCCCTGCGCGGCTGCCTGCGTTTGTCCTCCTCGCCCGGACGCGCTTCACCCCGCCCTGGTCTCGCCTCCCGGTTCCTCGCGGCTCCGGGGAGCCCCGCCAGGCGCAAACCTCCTGGACAGGAGATGCCACCCCCACAGAGACCGCAACCCACGTCGCAGCCGGACACAAGGGGCGGGGGGCAGTGGCGGGACCGCACAGCCGCCTACAGTGTCCCCTGCGGAGAAGCAAACCCAAAAGCTGGAGGCCATTCATAACTCCGTGCCCCACCCTGGCCCAGGAAACACGCCTTCTCAGTTTGGAGGAGCAGGGTTCTGTATTGACCCAGTGCACACTCCACGACCCTATACCTGCCATGTACGAAACTGGACTGGCATGGGGAATGCAGTCTTGTCAAGGGTCAAAAAGGGCCTCTGAGTTGGAAACACTGTTAAAACAAGTGGGACAAAGTTGCAAAGGGAAAGGCCAAGACAGAGTAGCAAAAATGGGGACAGTCACAGAGATGGAAGAGCACCTGGTGCCGCGGGACAAGCAACAATGACTTGAGGAGCCCGGGCTGGGTAAAAAAGCCAAAAGGATCCCAAATCACCTGCATAGAGGCACTGCACGGGGCCACTCTAGTCTACTTCACAAATAAAAGCGGGCATGAACTCTACAGAGGAAGGGAACGTGGTTGTACACTTTAATAGGACATTCAGGGAGGCAGAATGACTTAATCTAGGCTGCCAAAACAAGAAGAGGCACAAATCACCACCACAATGTCAAATCACACGTCAGTTGCAACATATTACACAAATTCAATAAAGTTATAATTTAAAAGTTTAAACTCCCTCCCTTCCTCCCTCCCTCCCTCCCTCCCTCCCTTCCTCCTTTCTTTTCTTTACAGATGGAGTCTCAAGTATGTAGTCCAGGCTAGCCTTTAGTTCTGGATTCTCCTGCTTCCACTTCCTGAGAGTTGGGATTACAAGCAAGGACGACCATGCTCGACATACTAGACAAATCATGATGGTTATGATACATACATGCACCCCATCTGCCCACCTTACTCTCCTAAAGGAGATTGGACTGTTGCTGCTGATTTATATTTGAAGTTGAGGTCAATTACTTTGTTTGTTTGAACAGGATCTCATGTAGACCAGGCTGAACCCTTGCTATGCAGTTGAGGATAACCTTGAATTACTGATCCTCCTACCTCTGCCTCCCAAGTGAAGATATATATATATATATATATATATATATATATATATATATATATATATGTGTGTGTGTGTGTGTGTGTGTGTGTGTGTGTGTGTGTGTGTGTGTGTCGGCACTTAAAAGGTGCCATGACCCCTTTGGAGTATAAAGGATTCTCCAGTTCCCCACCTCCACCCCTTAGACAAAGTCTCACTATGTCACTCTGGCTGCCTGAACCTTTCTGTGTAGACCTTGATCCTCCTGCTTATACCTCTCGAGTGCTAGGATTACAGGCATGCTCCACCACACCTAACTCCAAGTTCTTTGATATCAAACTTTAGCCTAACAGGTAAAGTAATCTCAGGTTTATTTCTTGAAGCTCAGAGTTGTAAAGATTAGTAAAAATGAGAGAAATGACTGCTAGGCATGGGCTAAGCATGAATGCCGGTGGTAGGCATAAGCAGGTGCTTTGCATGCGTGAGGACCTGGATTTAATTCTCAGCATATGCCAGCCCGCCCGCCTACCCACCACCAGCAACCTGTACAGAGGAACAGAGAGGTAAAGGTGGAGATTTTTCTAATTAGATAAAGCACCTGTTACAAATAGAAGATTTGGGACAGGTAAGCCTCCACAGTGTGCCTCTTGAAGAGCAGGAGCCTCCAATCACTGCACCTAAGGGATCAGCCTGGCTGAGAGGGGTTGAGCCTCCGAGGAAGCCACATCAGCTAAGGGGGCACTGCTCTGCAGAGGCACACTTGATGCCCAGTGGCGGCTCCACTGTGTAAGTAGTTCCGACTTGACACTGATCAGATCTTTAGAGACTTAACATTCAAAACGATAGGAGTTACAGTCAGAAAGAGGAGACACAAGAGGACAAACGGCAGAGCAAGTAGATACCTATTTGTTAGATTCTCTGAAATAATCCTCTAAAAATGTTATTCTTTAAGCTTTATGCATGTATACAGTGACATGCAATCATATCCACCTGCTCCATCTCACCCAAGAAAAGAGTACTAAGAAATCATAAAGGCTTGGACCCAGTCCCCATTACTGAAAAACAAGCCTGAAGGATGGTGGTGTTTACTAGAAGTGACTTGAAACCCTATTTGTTTGTTTGTTTGTAGACATGATCTCACTATATTACCTAGCCTGATCTTGAACTGGCAATCCTCCTGCCTCTTCTACCTTGAAATAGGCATGCACCATTGTACCCTGGGACTTTTTAAATTCAAGTCAGGGCCTTAAGAACTTGGATCATTGGAGCTGAAGAGATGGCTCGGCTATCAAGAGCACTTGCTGCTTTTGCAGAAGACCTGGGTTTGAGTTCCGGCATCCACAGCTCATAACTGACTATAACTCCAGTCCCAGAGTATCCAACATCCTTTTCTCACTCCCATGGGCACCGCATACGTGTGGTGCATAAGGACATGAAGGAAAAACACTCATACACAGAAAATAAACAATTAAAAATGTAAAAGAACTTAGAACACTGTTTTGCTGCTTGTGTTCTTAGCTGCTCAGGAGATGACGGATGGCTACTGAACTGGACCAGTCCCTGAATGATACCAAACAAAGCCTAATGCTTTTTCTGATTACCACCAAGCTGCCAACATTAGCACTGGAGAACTGAGGTGTTCCATTCTGAAGGCACCAATGGTCTGGGCTATTGTGACATCCACAGGAGCCGGCATCAGTGACTGCCTCTCAGGGCACAGCAGCCCCAGGCTCTCTCCTTTCGCACTTAGACCTCAATCATCTCTATTTTGAAGAACAAAGAAAACTCTATTGCTTTAGAAATATAATTTCTTTTCTTGTCTATAAAAGCAAAAGTTAGAAAACAAATGGGTTGTAAAGCATTGGGTTGTAAAGGGCTGACAAGGTGGCTCAGCAGGTAAAGGCAATTGCTACCAAGCCTGACAATCTGAGTTTGATTCCCTGGACCCACGTGGTAAATGGAGAGAACATATTCTCACAGGTTGTCCTCTGACCTCCATACAAGCCACAAGCTAACGCTGTCTCTCCCTCCTTCCCTTCCTCCCTCCCTCCCTCCCTCCTTTTCTTCCTCCCTTCCTCTCTTTCTCCCTTCCATGTCTCTCTCTCCCTCTATTTCTATGTTTCTCTCTCTCTCTCTCTCTCTCTCTCTCTCTCTCTCTCTCTCATTAAAGTGCCTTTAAGGCCCAACATGGTAACACATGCCTTTCATCCCCAGCACTTAGGAGGCAGAGGCAGTTCAAGGCCAGCCTGGTCTACATTAGTGAGCCCCAGATCAACCAGCGATGTGGAGAGAGACCCTGTCTCAAAAAAAACAACAACAAAAATGTTTTGAGAAAGGACTGGAAACTATATCATAGGACCCAATAACTTAAACATCTGTTTGGCAAACGATCATGTTGCAGTTTTAGTAAATCTTACTCTACTGCTATAGTAGCAACGCAGCATATTTATAGTACACACACACACACACACACACACACACACACACACACACACGTATGAACTACATAGGATCCATACTGTTAAAATGGATTTTTTCCATTTTTTCCCTCATAGTTCTGCCATTTGGCCAGGTTAATCCAGCCCTAAACCCAGTGGCGCTGGGCCACAACCAGAGAGGTTCTAGGAACACAGTCAAATGTCCTGCAGTGACTCAGGGTACAGCAGTTCTGACCCAGCAGAGACGGCACCAGACCTGGAGGGAGCAGAGCATTGTCTTTGTACCTTCCGCTCGTGTGACCTTGCAGAATTTCAGCTTTCTCATTCATAAAATGAGAATAATGCCAGGCGTGGTGCTGCATGCCTGTAATCTCGGCACTTGGGGAGCCGAGGCAAGAGAATCATGAATTCCTGGCTAGCAACAAAGCAACAGCCTATTTCAAAAAATCGAAAACAAGAACAAAAAACAACCCCTACCTCATGGAGTTGTTAAGAGGCTTGAAAAATAAACGCAGTCAGGGATAGATGCTCGGTGCCAGCTGTGTTGATTCTCTGCTGCCTTCGCTAGGGCAGCAACTGTCTTCTGTCTTCTGTGATCCTTCTACTGGGCACAGTTAAGGTTGCTGGGTTTGTGTGCTCTGACAGCGGTGGTCATTAGCAGGCCTGGCAACTTCCTTTTTTTTTTCTTTCTTCTTTTTTTTGTTTTTCGAGACAGGGTTTCTCTGCAGCTTTTTTAGAGCCTGTCCTGGAACTAGCTCTTGTAGACCAGGCTGGCCTCGAACTCACAGAGATCCGCCTGCCTCTGCCTCCCGAGTGCTGGGATTAAGGGCGTGCGCCACCACCACCCGGCCCGGCAACTTCCTTTTTAAAAACTTAGTTGTGTAAGCCAGGCAGTGGTGGTGTACCCCTTCAATCCCAGCACTCTGGAGGCAGAGGCTGGTGGATTTCTGAGTTTGAGGCTAGCCTGGTCTAGGATAGCCAGAATACACAAAGAGAACCTGTCTCAAAATAACAACAAAAACAAAGATTGGTTGTCTGTGTGTAATGTGTATGTATGCAAGCATATGTATGTGTTCATGTGTGAGAGCAGGAGCACCATGGTGTACATGCATAGGTCTTTGCCTTGCAAACCGCTTACGGCTGGGTCTCTTGGCTGTTTGCTGGTGGGTACACCAGGCTAGCTGGTCTGTGGACTCCCAGGGTTCTCCTGTTTTCACCTCCCAACTCCTTGCAGGAGCCCATGAGCAACTGTCTGTGATTCTGCAGATTCAAAATCAGACCCTCACCTTGTAAGCAAGCACTTCACTCACTGAGCCCACCTCCCCATCACTAGGTCCTGCGTCTCCTCCAGGTGACATCTACCTGGACACGGTAGTGTAACAGCCATGGAGGGAAAGGGGAGGCAACTGGCAAAACAAAAGGTTCAGATTTGTCCCCAGAAACTTTTTATTTTTTTATTTTTATTCTTTTAAATATTTATTTATTTGTTTATTTGTTTATTATGTATACAATATTCTGTCTGTGTGTATGCCTGCATGCCAGAAGAGGGCACCAGACCCCATTACAGATGGTTGTGAGCCACCATGTGGTTGCTGGGAATTGAACTCAGGACCTTTGGAAGAGCAGGCAATGCTCTTAACCTCTGAGCCATCTCTCCAGCCCAGAAACTTTTTATTTTACCCTCCAGAGAAACCATTCCAATAAAAGGCAATTACAAAGGCCCAAATGCTATTCATTAAAAAGCTAAGGCAAGTGCATTATAAACTAGATAGGCTAACAGGTAAAATGAATTTTATCTAGGCAAATATGAAACCAAGAAACAATTAGCCAGGGGCTAGAAACCTGCTGAGCAAAATCAGTTTTGAAGGAGGGAAACATGACTGTAATGAATGGGTGAAAAGGCCACTCAAAGGTGTGGGACAAAGAGAGTGGCAGCCCTAGCAATGGCGAAGCGTCAAGCACCATGACCTAGGCATGGGGACCTGTACAAAAGCCTTAGGAAAGCTGACGCCATTGTCTTAATTGTATAGGTGAGGAAACTGTTTGCAGAAGGCCAGAGAGTCTGGCTCAGACCTTGCGTGTGAGGGAGTGGGCGTCGGAACCAAGTCCCACGTGCCGCCACAATGACATGCTTTCTTGGTGAGTGATTCCTGGGGCAAGCATGCTAGGTTGCTGACCTGTATTCAAGCCAGTTATTATTTTTTCTGTGTAATCAAGAAAACTGTTTTCTCCTTTCAAGACCTGTTACCTTAGGCCCTCATGCTTTATTTCCCCCAGCTGGTTGGGGTCACTTTGACTCCTATTTTATTTTGGAAGAGGTTAGGAACTCTCAACAAATTTGACCTCTCTGAAAGAAGCATGCTTCTCTTTCAACCTTCAGATCAGTTCAGAAAACATTTAGAGACCCAATTAGAGCCACTCAAATCTAACAATGCTTTGAAATCTAGCTATTGATTAGAAATGAGAATGTCAAGTTACCTTTGGCCAAACAATAAGCTCATTACAAGGCACTTCAGAGAGACTAGGGCATTCAAGACTTTGCTTTGATGACTTTGAAACGGCATGAAAAGGCAGCAGAATTAGTTACAGAGTGTTTACCTATCAAGTCAGAGACAAAGACGGTGGGAAAGCCACCGTATGGACAGACATTTGCAGATACACATACATATAAATTATTTCTCGGCCACAGGCCTGCAACCTTAGGAAACTGAGGCAGGAGACAGTCAAGGTCATTTCACAGAGCACAATGATACCCCATCTCAAAATAAAACGGGAAAGAGACTGATAAAGGTCTATGGTAGAGGGCTTGCCTAGAATGAGCAAGCCCGTTTAATCACCACTATTGCAAAAATAAAATAAATGGGGGGGGTAAGAGAGGGTAACAGAATGCATGTGACATAAAAGCAGCAGTGGGAAGGGTGCAGGGTGTTTGGGGGGACAAAGGGGTCAAGCAAGAGAAGGAAAGTGGGGCAGTGGGGAGGAGGATGACTAAGAAAGAGCAAGAAAAATATAATGTCATAATGAAATCCATTACTACGTATTCTAACTTTTAAGAAAGATTGTGTGTGTGTGTGTGTGTGTGTGTGCGTGCGCGAGCATGCCTGTGGAAGCAAGAAGAGGGCATCACATTCCCTGAAACAGGAGTTAAAATGGTTGCCATCTGCCTGATGCAGGTGCTGAGAACCAAACTCAAGTCCTCTCAGAGGGCCAAGTGCTCTTCCCACTGAGCCACCTGTCTCTCCAGTTCCTTGTGTGCTAACTTTAAGGTCTGATTTTAAAATATATTTCTGTACAGGATGATGGTGCGCTTGCTAATGGGCCCTAGTGCCTCTATCTGAAATTAATTGCTCAAGAGAAAAATCTTGGAAAATGCTAGTTCAGCGAATGTTCAGCAAGGGGCACCGCTCTGCCCTACAATGGTGCCTTTCCTGCCTGTCAGCTTTCTGTGCTGGATTTGTATTTTCTCATTCCCATGCCTACCCAGTCCCTCTTGGCAGTCACCTGGAGGATGCTGAGGACCCAGAGCAGTGGTTCTCAAGCCTCTAATGCTGTGACTCTTGAACACACTCCTCATGTGTGGTGACCCCAACCAGAAAATTATTTTTGCTGCTACTCTTAACTGTAATTTTGCTACTGTTATGAATCGTAATGTAAGTTAAGTGTCTGTGTTCTCCGACGGTCTTAGGTGACTCACGTGCACAGGTTGGAACTGCTGACCTGGAGTAACAAAAGCAAGACAGTGCACACTTTCTACTTGCCGATAGTCTTCATTTCTACAAACCCACTCTCCATCACAGTAATAGCTGATAAAAGATATTTGGCCCCCACGCCCACCGTTCATCAGACTTCCCCCAATACAAAGGATAGTGGTTACAGCCACAAGTTTCTAAGACATTCCTAGACCCCGCTAATATGAAAATGGGAATGTGTGCGAATCTTTTTCACTTATTAATTAAAAAAAGACATTTACTTAATGCATAATTGTTCTTGGTTTCTTGGATATGAGAAAATAAAAATTGTTACATTAAAAATATATGCGAGAAAGAGAGAGAGAAGGTGCGTGTGTAGAGGTCAGAAAGAGAGAGAGAAGGTGCGTGTGTAGAGGTCAGAAAGAGAGAGAGAAGGTGGTGTGTAGAGGTCAGAGAGAGAGAGAGAAGGTCGTGTGTAGAGATCAGAAAGAGAGAGAGAAGGTCGTGTGTAGAGGTCAGAAAGAGAGAGAGAAGGTGCGTGTGTAGAGGTCAGAAAGAGAGAGAGAAGGTGCGTGTGTAGAGGTCAGGAAGAGAGAGAGAAGGTCGTGTGTAGAGGTCAGAGAGAGAGAGAGAAGGTCATGTGTAGAGGTCAGGAAGGCCGACCTTCAGGATTGGTTTTGTCGTCCACCCGGAGGGCTCCAGAGAACAAACTCAGCTGTCAAGCTTGGTGGTAAGTGAGCTTATCCACTGAGTGGGGACAAATTAAAACAAACAAATAAAGCCAGATTCTGGATATCACGGAACTTTATTCTAGTGGAAGGAATTGGGGAGATAGACAATTAAAACCAAACACAATCGAGTAAAATTTACATTGTGTTAGAAAAAACTTAGGAAGGTTATTGAACAAAATACATTCACAGGCTTGGGGGTCGGCCAGTTGGGATGGGGGAGGGCAGCAGGTTGAGTGTGGATCTCACCTGGAAGGGGCAATCTGCAAAGACCTGAAAGAATCGAAGGTTTGGCTCAAGCACAAACTGGGGGAGGAGTAATTTAAGTAGACAGGATGGCCTAGAGTAGGGCCCTGGGCCGCGTGACATGCGTGACAGAGGGAAGAAAGCCTTGTGACTAAGACAGAACGGTAACCCAGCCAGTGACCTTGCCTTTCGACTTTCTGATCCAGGGGGCTTTTTGGCCTCCTCTGCCTCCTGCTGCTGTTCCTCCTCCTTTTAAAATGCTTTGTTTTTAGATTTAACTAAATTTTAACAACTTTATTGTTAAAAGTTCCACGTTGCTCCCCCCCTCCACCATGCCCAGGGCCTTGTGTGTGCAAGGCAGGTGCTGTACCTCTGACCTCCAGTCCTTGAAGGTGGTTTCCAAACTTATTTTTTTATGAAGCTTAAAGTGAAGATAATTTACTCTTTAAAGGTACTAACCTGTAAATGTTCAGAGTAGGTACACAATAATAGTTATATGGAAGATTTTGAAATGAGAGAAAAGAGGGGGACTCTATTTCATTTGCTTGAGTAACCTGAGGGGATAAAACCTATCCTTTAAATACCTGCTCTCTGCTTTGGGTTTGTGCAGGGCTATTGAAAACAAGGCATGTGTCTATCTAGCCACATCGAGGCAATGTAATACCAGTTGGTAGGGATGCTTAATATATGTTCAGTAATTCCTGTTTTCTATTTATCCCCAGCAATTTACCAACACACCTGTGTCGGCCCCTTCAAGTCTTCTGTAGTGATCTGAACTGCTGTTTTTTTCCCGTTGGTCTTTTCCACCCACAGTTCACGTCCATTCTGGCCTCTCACGTCCTACTGTCTGGCCAGTGATACGGCTCATTGTCTAGAGCCTCCACGGGGACCTTGCTCCCACTGAATTACTCCCACGCACCATCTCAGCCACTTGGATGTCAATGTGCTCCCGTCATCTTTAGTTTATTGAGGTGCTGGTGCCTCTCCCTGCCTCAGCTGTTGATCACCATTCAGTTATTTTGGGGACTCCCACCCAGATGTCTACGTACATCTTAGATGCTTCTTCCCAGGAGGCGCTTGCTCTCCAGGCCTCCTCCTGGTGGGAAGCTCAGATCCCACCAAGGAGTGCCCGTTTTACAGCCACTGTGAAGATTTCTCCCCAGGAAGCCTGGCACTCCCTAGATCATCAGTAAGCACCCTCAGGAAAAAAACAGTTTCAAGACTTCTTCGCTGTTGCACCGCCCCGCCCTATATGAACAGATTAATACAGTTTCACTTGGCACTGGTCTGCTATTTCCAGTCTTCAAATCCTAAAAATGCAAGCATACTTTGACCGTTCAATAGTCCACAGTGCTGGAACTGGGGCCTCACAGCAGCTCACGTCACTGACTGGTGACACCTCCAAAAGCAGGGTGGCTGCAACCTGTGGCCTGCATATCTGCGGTGTAAACAACCAAGTGTGAACCTAGAGAGACTGCAAAGGGAACTTTCTCTGCCTTTTGATGGGCAGATCGCAATCTAGACACTGCATCTTTCCTTTCAATTCAAAACTCACTCTTCTCCTTTTCCTGCTTCTGATTCTACTCCTCCTCCACCTCTTCCTCCTTCTCCTTCTCCTGCTTCTGATTCTCCTCTTCCACCTCTTCCTCCTTCTCCTCCTCTTGCTTCTGATTCTTCTTCTTCCTCTAAGATTTACTCCTTTGGCTTGATATTATAATTATTTAAATTATCTTGCTAATTTAATTCACAGCTATCAAGGTCAGCGACACAATGGAGCTAGCCACTCCATGAAACCACCCACACTGTCATTAGCATCACCTACACAGATCTTTGGGATATTGGTACTAAGCTTGCTGTCCTGTTGGGTTATTAGCACTCCACCTTCCCAGCCAGTGTCTTCCCCTTCCTCCTGTGAGTGGTGCTGCTCTGTGCCCCGGGAGCATCAGCTGGCAATGATGACATCAGAAGTCGTTCCTGCTCATGTCTTGAATATGGAATTTCTTTACCATCCATGATTCCAAGCAGTACTGTTCTTGACCCCTCTTAATCACTCCCGTTCACCATCCATTCCAGGCCTGGGCAGGGAGGGAAAGAAGGATGGAATGGCAGTCAAGAGAGTTGTCTGTCCCCTACTTCAGTCTCCCCTCTCCTGTCACCGATTTCTGACTAGGCTGTCGATCCTATCAGGGGTCCATAAAGCTGGGAGGACTCTGGCCCGAGAGAGGGGGGTAGGGGTTAGGCAAACAGGCCAGGGAGGCAGTTGGTTGAAATTTAACCACAATATTCTTGGTCTCTATTGTTTTGAGTGAGGCCCAATATTTCCACAGCAGGATTATAGGATCTGATTAACCATGTTAGACAACAATGCTGAGCTGGGATGGGCTTCCCCTTCCAGCTGCCAATATGAAAATGTAAATATAACCCCAAGATTTCAGAAGAGACTCCCAGAGCCCCCAAGTTCTACTCCCCAGTTCCCCCAGCTCTGCCACTGCTTGAGGCCCCAAAGTTCAAGGAGGTAGAATGGTACTGCGTGCTCCTTTAACTACTGGCCCTTGGCCCAGCGGACAAGTAACCCTGGCACAATCTTCCCAGGTGAGTCAATGGCTGTGTGCTCCCCACACCCTGGAGTTCTTTCAGTGCCTCTTCCGGGTTCCCCTGGTAGGTTGGTCTGATTCTCAGAAGTCCATGAGAGTCGGGTGCCCAGAGGCCAGCACTCATTCACAATGGTCCAAGGTTGTAAAAAGCCACCAAAGGTCTGTTGGGGTCCAGGAAGAAATACTGAGTGGGATTGTGGGACTTAGCAGCCCAGAAAAGGGAGTAAACATTTGGTAAAGTGCCTTTGGTACCATCTAATGACATCCCGTGTGCAGAGGTGGACACGCGGAACTGGAGGACGTGCAAAGGACTGCCATGACGGCAGGATCTGTGTGAAGGTGTTCCTTAGAGGGCTGGGATTAAAGAGAAGGTGGTGGCTGCAGCTTCTCCAGGATCCCCTGGGGTCCCCAGCCCTCGCGCAGACAAGCTGCCTCACACTCAATGTTTTCCCTCAAGGAGCATCCTCTGAGACCTAGGGCAGTGGACCACGGAAGCGACCAAGAGCAGCAAAGAAACTTGAACTTGAGTATCATACAATATCCTTGGGGTCAACAACAGGGACCCCTCCAAAGCAACTTCCTCCTTTGCCTGAGGTGTCTCCTGTATCTAAAGGCCTAGTATGATCTCTTCTAACTTTTCCAGGTAACAGGGACTAGTAACCATGGCTGATGGCTTCCTTACAACGTGCCACTTACTCCTTTTGAACAGGTTCCTCCCACACCTAAGAATATTACAAAAGACAAATTACTCAGAGAACTTAGAAGACTGTCATCATAGCTATTCCTTTAGTGCTTACTATGATATCATTGCAGCGACATTTTCCAGTTAGAGTCAAAAACTCTTCCCACGTGAAAAGGGGAAAACCAAGCTCATGAGAAAAGTGCCTGTTGACACAGGTTACATTAATAACGCAGTGATGATGGGGTTAGCAGAGGCTAGCTCATATCAGGATGAAGTCAGAGGAGTTAGGGTCCCCTGCACTCTGTGGAGCAAATCTTTGTAGTTCTGGGAGGAGGAGGAGAAAATAAAAGACTAAGCAGAGAGAGGGAACATCAGGATGACGGAGAAAGAATTAGTCCAGGGGAAGGGAAGCGGAGGGGTGCAATTCCTCCTAATTCCCACCCCACTGCCATCTTTGCAGCAGACACAGGTACCCCTGGGACTCTCCTGATGTCTCCTGATGGGTTGCACCTGTAGCAGCTGCCCCAAGGGCTTTGGAGATGGGGGGGGGGGGTAGACGAACAAGGAGTGTCCTCCCCCAGAGCCCGGGATGAACCCTGCAGCCCTTCCGCAAAGATCTTGGTCTAGCCTGAACTCTGCAGCCTGGAGCACGGAAGCACAGAGCTCTCTCTTTACCACCGTGGGATCTAGGAATTCCAGCGACGGCGAAGAGAAGGTGGCTCCCTTCTTTCCAGTTACTTCACTCTCCCCTGGAAACACCCCTGGACCAGGAGGCTGGCTCCCCGTGTCAAGAAAAAGGAACAACGCTGGTGGGATTTTTCAGGACCCAGCTTGGGATCTGCTTGTAAGGGCCGCTGGGAAACCCCACGAGACACCAGGTAAGGGGCTTCTACCCAGCTGGAATACAGAGAGGACATCTCCTTTAGCAAGACGCGACCTGTGATATCTGACCGGTCCCTAGCTTCCCGCGGGGAATCAACCGGCAAGGCCAAGTAGGCCTCGCGACCTAGGTGGCGCTGTTTCCCTACTTTTTAGGTCCAGTTGCAGCAAGAACTTCCTCGAGGTACCAAGCCCTGCTCCTGGCTTGCTGGCTTGCTCGTGTAAACCACCTTATATTATTTTTTTTTCTAAAAATACTCCAAAGCAATTGAAAGAGTCCCTTCTCCCACCAGCCAGCCCTGGCCCCAGCTCCGGCCCCGGGGAGCGGGCGGGTAGGCGGGGAGGTGGGCCACTGCTTTATTAAACACAGGGAAAACTAATATTTACGGAATAAAATTTATGGAGCAGCCACGAGAATTCGACCCTTTTATGTGCATGGGCAGTGGGGGTTGGGCCAGGCTGGGGGCCTCAGGGAGGGGCTCAAGCCAGGGGGCAGGGCTGGAATAGAGCCTGGTTAGGCCAATTTGTCAAAGCGGGGATTTCCCTGGAGTTGCCCTAGGATGAATGATTCTCAAACACCACCCTAACTCAGGGGTAAGGGCTTCAGTGATGCCTGAGCCAGGGCCTCTGGCGGTAATGCTTCCCCAACAACATTTGAGCAATACCTCCAAGGCAGGAGCAGCCTTTAGGAACACAGAAGCAGTGGACTGGAGGGGGACTAGGCACCTTCTTTTGAGAGAGTCCCACAATCTCATGAAAAAAACAATGAACAAAATTATGTTTGGGGAATTTTCCTTACAATTTTAGTGATTAAGAATGCCTGCTGGAGGCTGCCACGGGCAGAAGGATTAGCCAGCACAGGACACAGAGCTTCGCCGTGCTAACACCCGAGGTATGGCCTCAGGGGCTCCTGCCTGGTGAGTCTGCACAGAGGCGAGCACCCTGCTTGATGGCACGGTCCAGGATAGAGGTGTAGACTGTGGAAGACGTGCTGAATCTTTCTGGAAGATTTTTCAGTCAAGTATCTAGTAACTGTGACTGGCTGAGGTGTTCGTTAGTTCTACCTGTCGCTTACTAGCTGCATGGCCTTGAGTAAGTCAATCATTCCGAGACTAGGTGTCCTAGCAGCTTCATCTTCAGATGATGCTGTGAGATCTCAGACTACTCATCCATGAGCTGCTCGACAACAGCCAGCGTTGTCACCACTGTTCGAACTGTTGTAGGAGTCAACTACTTAGCGTGGCTCATGTGAGCCTGTCTCCCTGGACTGACATCCGGGCAGAGACATCAGTTTCAGGGAGAGAGGGGGGGAGACATGGATTTGAGGAAGGAAAGCCCTGCCAAAGCAGCCATACCAATAAATGGGCGGTCTGCACTATCTATCAAATTAAACATAAATGACTACCTCGCTATCTCGGTATCTCTTCTATCGATATCTCTCTCTCGACATCTCTCTCTCTCTGTCTCTCTCTGTCTCTTTCTCTCCCTCCCTTCCTACCTACCTACGTGCTCCCAGTGAACATCTGAGTTCACATTCCACTGCTTTCAACTCAAGTTCAAGTTTGAGATGGTCTTACTCTAGAGGAAGACATGGCAGAGAAGGTCAAGACGCTGTGCAGACAAGCCTGGGTGCCTGAGAGTGACTTTTGGGTTCTGTCTGTCTTACATAACCTTTTCTTGTTTTCAGACAAGATCTTATTCTGTGGCCCAAGCTGGCCTTGAACTCAAAGCAATCTTCTAGGGGCATCCTAGCCTTACTACATTTTCCTACTAGACACTATTAGGTACCAGTTATGTTCTAGGCTAGGACTTTTGGGGTTCCTCTTCCCTAGCATCATAGCTATACTTACTGCATTATTTGAAGTAAAGAAAGAGAAGCCAGATTTAGGGGTGTGGCCTATGAGGCCGAGTCCTCGCCTCGCATGCAGGAAGCTCTGGACTTGATCTCCAGCCCTGCAGACAGCAGGTGTGCTGGCACACAGGCTTGTAATCCTAGGACTTAAGTGCAGACTGGAGGACCAGAAGCTCAAGGCCATCCTCCTCTTCAGAGTTCAAGCCAGCACATGCCTTTAATCCCAGCACTTGGGAGGTAGCCTGGTCCACACAGTGAGTTCCAGGTTAGCTGGGGCTACACAGTGAGACCCTGTCTTGGTTTGGAGGGGGGTGGGCCTGCAGAAAGATAAAGACTACACACACACACACACACACACACACACACACGGAGCAAGAGCGAGAACAAGAGAGAGAGAGTCAGATTCCCTTTTCTCCCACCCCTGGGACCTGACGTTATCCCTAGTACTTGCAGTCATTTGTAGTTTTTGTCTGACACTATGATTTATCCTGTTCTCTGTGCTTTAGAAGGAGACAGAAAAAACACACCCAAGCCTGACAGACAACAGTAGTAACCTGTCTTGTGCCACCATGGAGAGTTCTCAAGACCAAGGTTTCTAACTGTGACTGACTTTAGGCCACATCAGAGACGCTGATGAAAAATCTGTAGGATGGTACTGACGGCTCAGACATGACCCAGAGACAACCAAGGGCTGTGGGTGAGAACCGGTTAGAGACCACACACAGGCAACCTCAACAGCAGGGGAGCGTGAGTGCCCTTTATTCTGTTTTAGGAGAAAAGGGTTTTCTGAGGGGCATGTGTCTTGTTACAGACCTGCTTTACTTGAGTTCACACAGAGTACTAGTTCTAGAGAAAAGACTTCACTCGTGGATGGAATGCCAGTGGCAGTGAGTTGGAGCTGGAGCCAAGCTTCCACAGGTGAGAGAGCGTCCCATTAGGAGGCCTGTCAACACAAATGCCAGTCCCCAGACAGCAGCTCCATCCGAGGAATGCCCTGCTGTGCCAGCTTTGTTCCAGATGATGCTGGGAAGCTGTTCTGCTCCTTTCTTGGTGGAGAGACACAGCAAGTCAACTGAAGAGTCCTCTCAGCTTCTTCCTCTTGGCCTTTGCCAGCTGAGGTCTCTGCACAGGGCCTGAAGCACCCTAGAGGAAAAGGAATCCCGGTTAATTGGAGTTTTGAAACAGATCTCCTATGACTCCTGGCTGGTATGAAACCTTCTTCAAGTATCTGATGTCAATGTTGTGAGGTCTATTTTAGGAAGTGCTATAAGATTCTAAGTGCGCATGTCCCTCATGAGCCACCACCAGAAGTAAGGTATAAGGGGGGTCAAGGTTCATCATTCAGCTCAAGAATGGCAGGAGATGGCAAGGGAGGGTGTGGGAAAGCACAGTGCTCTACCACTTGGAAGCAGATCACATCTCTCAGACTGTCAAGGCAGTGTCAACCAGGCAGCAGCTGCAGAGACCATGGCTGCAAGGTTACAGGTGCAGCTTCTCCTCATGTGTGACTCACCAGAGGCTCAGGCTCAGGCTCTGAGAGGGCTGGAGTGGAAGACACTGGCTGTTCGGGCTGTTTCAGAAGCTGGCTATCAGTTCCTTGAGAGGTGGGGCTGCATGATGTCTGTGTCTCTCCTGAAATCAGAAAAATCAACAGAAGGCAGAGAGAAATGCCTACTCTCAGGAGAACAGAAGCATTCACCAAGCATTCGGACGAAGGGCAGGGTTTGCTATTAATATATTAACAGATTGAAGGAACCAGCTTCCAGCTGACTTTGAGCAAACCCTGTTCCGATGAAGACTCCCAAGCCCACTTTCAGCACGTAGGTTGAGTTTCCTTGGTTCACAGGAGCTGAACAAATCTCTATACATCCCCTGGATGAATTTTCTGGCTAGTTCTCTCGTTAACTCCTAAGCACCCAGGAGTTATGTTCTGTGGTGAGATATGTGTTCTGTATCTGCACTGACCACATGGCTACTGAGCACTTGAAATACGACTAAGGTACATAAGGAAAAGAAGTTTTAATTTTATTTAGTTTTTATTCATTGAAATGTAAACAGATGATTTGTTTAGAACTGCTAAGCTCCAACTCTACTCCAAGCAGACCAGCTGTGAATGGGCATACTCACCAGAGCCTTGACGCTTCTGCCCTGCTTGGATCTGCTGTTTGGTGACTGCCACATACAGACTCTGCAGACTCAAGGCAAATGCCCTTCCATCACCAACAGTGCACGCCTCTGGCAATTTCTAGAGGGAAGGTGACACTGTCACTGGTCTGCCTGGCTAGAGAAAAGAGAGCTGATATTCCACTGACAGAACTGCCATCAATCCCAAGCAAATCTGTATGAAGAATTATGATCTGATCCAGGGCTTCCATTTGAAAGCCTGTGGCCACTGTTGGCACAGGGACTTCCCATGCACTCTCTTCTGAAGGGTCACTCTGGTGTTTCCTCCAGTCGTGAAATTAATTGTGCTTTACTGTGAACATCCCATGGGCCTCTGGCCTCTTTCTTCTTACGAGATAACCTCTTGGGGGGTTGTTTTAGGAAACGATCTTCCCGGGCTGGGGGTACAGTTCACTGACAGAGTACTTGCCTAGCATGCACAAGCCCCTGGGTTCAGTCCCCAGCAGCAGCACCATACACAAAGGACATTATCTGTCCTAAGCATCCTTGGACATCCAGTGTGCTGTCCTAAGTAAGTTTACTCCTGAACTTCCACAGCAGAGAAAGAAAAAGAATGAAGTCCAGAAGGGGGAAAGGAATAAAACCAGGACAACGGAGCTACAGTGAAGCCCTAGCTCGGAAAAAAACAAAACAAAACAAAACAAAACAAAACAAAACACAAATGATGGTGGCAGATGTCAGTCAGCGTTGGATGTAGACCAGAATAACCACACAGAAACTGTATTAATTAAAACACTGCTTGGCTCATTAGCTCTAGCGTCTTACTGGCTAACTCTTACATATTAATTTAACCCATCTCCATTAATCTGTGTATTGCCACATGGATGTGGGTTACTGGGTAAAGTTCCACCCAGCTCCAGAAAGGCTCCATGGCTTCTTAGTCCACCTCCTTTCTCCCAGCATTCAGCTTAGTTTTCCCCTCCCAGCTCTGTTCCCCAATAGCTCTGCTATAGGCCCAAAGCAGTTCCTTTATTTATCAATGGTAATCACAGCATACAGAGGGAAATCCCACATCATGTTATTGTTTTTTAAAATGATTTTTATTGAGCTCTACATTTTTCTCTGCTCCCCTCCCTGCCTCTCTCCTCCCCTTCAACCCTCTCCCATGGTCCCCATGCTCCCAATTTACTAGGGAGATCTTGTCTTTTTCTACTTCCCACAGATGCTATCTTTGCATTCATTTATTTATGCATATATGCAAGCACACATGCAGAGGTCAGAAGACAACCTGCGGGAGGTGGCTCTCTCCTTCCGTCACATGACCTCTGGGATGGAACTCAGGTTTTGAGACTTCACAGTCAGTGCCTTTGTCTACTAAGTCATCTCACAGGCTCCATAACAGATTTTGGTAAATCTGTGGAAGTATAATTTCCTGAGGGGGTGATTAGGAAAAGTCGAAAGATTCCTTAAGGAGATGATAATGGCATGAGAGCTGAGGTCTGCTCTAACTGCATCGCCTTTGCCACAGGGCAGATTGTGAGCACATTCACAGCTACGCGCTCGCCTAATTCTCTTTTCCGCTAAACTGAACTGAAAAGAGGATTGGGGACAGAACTAATGCAGTAAGAATGTGACGAGAGCGTGGCCCCTGGCGGTCTCGAATCTAGCTGTGCTTCAGTCCTGGGATGGGTCCAGAAAGTACTTGTCCCTAGGCATGCCAACAATGATGGGTCCAGGAGAGTAGTTAGGCCGGAAGCTTTCATGAGAAGTAACCCTAAATTCCTCAGCCTGAACATAATAGCTCATGTCAAGCACCTTTCCTGTGCTATAAGAACTTTTTTCTTTATGGTGCCGGGCACTGAACCCAAGGCTTCCCATATGCTAGGTGATGTCTACCACCGAACTACAGCCTCAGCCTGACATCATTTCTGAAGCCCACTGTGGGGAAAGAAGGAAACAGAACTTGTGGGAAGCAGTGGAGTGGGCACAGGATCACTGGGGTTAGAGTTAGCCTCCTTGAGTGGGACAGGTTAAGAATCTGCTGATCCCCAGGGGATAAAAACATTCATCTTACGGCAGCCTCACCTCCATGAAGACTGCCTCAGGCTTGGACTTTCTTTCGTCTTACTGCAATATAACCCAGGTTTCAATAAGACTTGGACTTTCACTGGTAACCATGGACAACAAATCAGGGAGCCTAGAGTCTAAACTTTGCCTCCAGCAGTAATCCCAGCGTTTATCATACAAGCCATCTTCAGCAACACTCCCTGAGGAGTGACCTGAAACCGAGGATAAAGCAGCAGACCACAGCGCCTCTACTCCACCTCTTGACTAGACTCAGCTCTCTAATCTTTAGGCCACCTCTCCCAAAAGACAGCCCTCTACTAGATGGGCAGCAGACCCTGACAGCAGAGAGAACAAAAGATGCTCTCCTTCCTTCAGTGTCTGGGTTTTGTTCAAGGAATGTGTCTCCTCTTGGGTCATTCACATATGATTTATTGTGCACAGTCTGCACAAATAGGCTTGGCAGAATGCAGGCAGTCCATGGTCATTGACTGATGCCCTTTATATGGAAGGAAACAGACTCATTTTCTAGGCTGATAGTTATGCAGCTCATGTCCTTAACCCATAAATGAAGGGCTAGAAGTAAGAGCCATTCAAGCATTGGCTACCCTGGGCCTAAATCCAAGTCTAGAACCTAATCTTGGTCCCTCCTCTATTCTCCCCTTTCAGAGAGATGTGGTCCTACAGTTGCCAGTGGTAATCCTCTCGCACCTCTAGTCTCAGAAAAGCACTAGCAATACCATTCATGACATTTACTAAATGCCCACTGGGTGCATTGCTCTAAGTATTTTAAATATTTACCCAATTTTTAAATCTTCTTCATTACCATTTTTCTGTCACCTAGAAGAGCTTCTCACCTGTTGGGACCTCAACTGTTCGTGAATGAATGGACATGGGAGGCACTAGTATGACCCCATTTGACTAAGACAGTCAGCCACAACTAGTAAGCAGAAGAACAGAGTGAAGTTATAAGCAGTCTGTCTTCAGGATATAAACAAAAATCACTACTTACTTACTTCTCTGAACGGCAGATTTAGTCAAAATGGAAACCAAGACTTTCTCAGGATCACAATCCACAATCTCTTACATCATAGTTTATCTGTTATCATTGAGGTGACAAGAAAACAGAACAGATTAAAAAAAAGAAGCAACTAAATGTAGGAGGTAAAAGCAGCAACTGGTACAGACTGGAGCCCTTAAGGCTGGGCCACCATAACCTATTTACAGTGGCTCTCCTGCATGACCGAGGCCCTGGGCATCCTCTCAGAATAGCCAGAGAAGAGAGTTATGTGGCCACCCGCGTTAGGAAAGGAGCAACATTAGCTCCCAAGACAGGACAATGGTAGGGGTGAGGTGGGGCAGGCCACAGAGATCAAAGCGAGAATGCTGGAGTTGGAACTAAGCAAAGTAAATAGTGTCTCCTGCTATAAGTATGCCTAGCTTGGAGCACGGTGTACCCGCATAGAGCGGGTCACTGCCCAGAATGGCAGGGCAAGAAGAGTCAGGTGAGCCTACTGCATTACCCGTCCATCTGATTAGCCCAGAGACAATTCAAGCCAGGGGAAAAGTGACTGGGATTACAGACAGCAGGCAGGCATTGCAGGAGGAGATGCAGGGGATGAACACCTCAGTCTTCCCTCCTCAGATCTGAGTCAACAACACAGCCAAAAATAAAAGTCCTACCTTGGAGATTCACATTTGCATGTGTGTGACAGGCAGATATTTTTTTATTTGGTTTTGTGTTTCAAGTGATATGTAGTAACAGACTTATAAATCAGTGGTGACAGGAACTCAGAGAAGAAAGGGGTGAATTCCGACTGAGTCCTGAAAAAAAGCCTCAGAAGACCCTAAAAGAGACATTCATGGATCTAATCTACATGGGAAGTGGAAAAAGACAAGCTCTCCTGAGTAAATTGGGAGTATGGGACCATGGGAGAGGGTAGAAGGGAAGGGGAGAGGTAGGGAGGGGAGCAGAGAAAAATATATAGCTCAATAAAATCAATTTTAAAATTTAAAAATAGATAAATAAATCCATAAATAAACAATTTTAAGAAAACAGTTTAAATTAAAAAACCTCAGAAGTGGTGACACCAAGGTGAGCCTTGAAAGGCAGATTGAGCGTAGTGGAAATGTGTGAGGTGCGAAAGTGTGAAGAAATGGGTGTGTCACGCAGCATGCAACCAGAGAACTAAGCTCATGCCCACTGGATTGCAGCCCACTTTCTCTGAATCAGGGTCATGCCCATGAGAGTTCCTTGTGCTTCATGACCGGCTCTCTCTATTTGATAGTGTTTGCAATAGCTTCCTTGGCGCCCAGTAATACTGAAACAATGATGTGGGCCCAACTTCCTCCAGGTTATACTGTTAGATTTTCTGTTACATTTATTTCACCTCCTAGTCCTTCTTCATTACTGACTTTAATAGACACAGCACTGTATAACCTCCATCAGCCACTGCAAAACCCTCCCATCAGCTACTGCATAACCCTCCCATCAGCCACTGCATAACCCTCCCATCAGCCACTGCATAACCCTCCCATCAGCCACTGCATAACCCTCCCATCAGCCACTGCATAACCCTCCCATCAGCCACTGCATAACCCTCCCATCAGCCACTGCATAACCCTCCCATCAGCCACTGCAAAACCCCCCCATCAGCCACTGCATAACCCCCCCATCAGCCACTGCATAACCCTCCCATCAGCCACTGCATAACCCTCCCATCAGCCACTGCATAACCCTCCCATCAGCCACTGCATAACCCTCCCATCAGCCACTGCATAACCCTCCCATCATCCGCTGCATAACCCTCTCAACAGCCACTGCATAACCTTCCCATCAGCCATTGCATAACCTTCTTCACCAACAAGGGTTTACCCTCCTGAGATAGTCCATGAGGGCACTGACTCTGGTTTAAACCTTATCAGAAACTTTGGGAAAACCAAAGTGACAGAACCTCCAGATTTCCTTTTCTTGTCCCTTGTTGCAACCCATTTTGGGGTCCACTTTCTTTTGTGGTCTCTCCCACCTTTATCAAGTCCAAAACACATACCCAATGGTGAAGAAATTCAAGGAATCCTAGAGGATTTGTTGGCAAGATCCCAATGGGCACTTGCAACTGAGGTAAGTGGTCTGCTCCCACATTCTTTCTTCTGAGATGATCCAGAAAAGAAACCTTCAGAGTCCCGAGAAAGGTTCACACTAACACACAGCTCCCCTCTGGATAGGTAGCTCTTTCTAAGGACAGATCTAGTAGATAGAAAGACAAGGAGAAACAAGCTAACCAGAACCTTCCATCCTCCTTTGAGTTGCTTCTGGCATTTGTCCCAGAAACTAGCATAGTTCCAAGGCCCAGGGACTAACTCTCACCCTGTCACAGCCACCAAGATCAGGTCCCCAACATGTGATTTCTCTAAAGGTAAGAAGTTCTCGCTGACTCCCTACGGAGCCCATGCCTCTGACTAGGACTCTGGTGACACTCTCCATTAGCTTCCCTCAGAGACAAGTGACAGTATTAGGAAATTCTTTGAAGGCTTTATCAGCAAAAAGGATTGCCAAAACAAGATTTAAAAGCACCTAATGAGAAAGTCTCTTCAGAAACATGACCCCCCACTGCCAGCCTAGTCAAGTCTAAAAATTACTGACATTTACCAAGGCGCTCAGACTATGCAGGTGCTGCCCTCTTGAGGTTTATACTCTAGAGAGAAGATCAGCAACAAGCACAGGGCTAATTTCATACTCTTGGGGTTGGCAAGATGGCTCAGCGGGGTAGGCACTTGACCCCGAGCCCAATGGCCTGAGTTCAATGCCCAGAACCTACATGGTAGGAGAGATGCACCTTGCACAAGTTGTCCTCTGACTTCCTCATGGGTACCATCATGGCATAACTGTCACCCTAAATTCATTTTCTCTCTCTCTCTCTCTCTCTCTCTCTCTCTCTCTCTCTCTCTCTCTCTCTCTCTCTCTCTCTCTCTCTGTCACACACACACACTGATTTACTTTATTATTTGCACGTGCATGCATCCATGCCCCCAGAGGTCAGAAGAGGGTGTCAGATTCCCTTTAGGTGAGTTACAGGCAGTTGCTTGCAGCCAGCTGACATGGGTGCTGGGAACCCATGTTCAATTCTCTGGAAGAGCAGCAAACTCTATTAAGTGCTGAGCCATCTCTCCAGCCCTATATAGTTTTAAATAGAGATCAAGGAAGGTGTCATGCAGTACATCTCAAAAGACTCTACATGGATGTGAGAGAGTAAACCATGAGGTTGAGTTCTTTCCAGTTCCCCTGGAATGGTCCAGGTTAAGCTTACCATCTAATTATTATTAGAGCCCCTTTCTCTTTTACAAGTGTCTCAACATGAATGACAAACTGGGTGATCACCCTGCGTGAGAGGACAAACACGGCAGGCACACGGCTATGTCCTTGTGTTTACTAGAAACCGTGATGCAATGAGGCAGAGGGTCACTCTGAGTGAGGAGAAAGAAGAGAGCTGCTTAGAGGCTGCAAGGTATGGCGGATGTGAGCAGTGCAGGCAGGCAGATTCGGGGTGAATTTAAAAGGGTGGCGCACACACCTTCCCTCTGATGGGCCAAGTGGCACGTGACAGGAGTCAGGCACAGGGCAGATATAACAGGAATGATCCAGAAACCTAAACTGAAATCCCTAAGTCAAAGGTGAGCTGGGGCTGGAGCATAGCTCAGTGGTAGAATGTTTGTCTAGCAGGATGAACCCCTAAGTTCTATCCTTAGAAATGTTTAAGAAACAAGAAGAAGGAAGCAATCTGAGCTGACTGCTGATCCACAACATCCACCTTCTACATTTAGTATCTTGTTTCTCCACGAAACATGCAAAGCATGACCTGCACTGGCACGCCATGGCATGAATGCACATGTGTGCACACACATGCATACACAATTTAAATAATTTTGAAGTATTAAGAGAACCCAAGTTACCTAGAAGTGTTTCAAGTGGGAATGCTTTCTCATGACTACTGATATTTTCTGCTCCGAACAAGACTATAAGGGCTGTTTGGGAAACAGAAAAACATGCCCTCCAACCCGTCACCTAAAGGGTTGACAGCCGAATGTTTTGGGCGGGATTACTCTCTTGGAGTTCTCAGAGTATGAGAGGGAAGCAGGAAGAGGACTGAGAGAACGGTGATACAGTGGTGATGCCGGGACATCAGATGCCAACTCTCCCATCCTGCTTTTCCACAGCAGTTCATACAGATAAGCAGTTTCTGAGTTTAAGGCAAGACCTTACCATGAGGGGTTCCCGTTTTGTCCCTCACTGTATTAACGGTCTCATATCCAGTAATATGACCAAAGTACTCTGTACATACGTATGGAAATGTATGATGAAACTCATTGTTTTGTACAAATGATAGTCACTTGTGAAGAGGAAAAAAATCGACCCTCCTATCTGCTGAGATGAGAAACCTTGGTGTCTTGGGAAAGAACACACGGCATCCTAAGGGCACACTGTCCTTGAAGAGCCACGTGTGAGATCAACAACACAGCTGACACTGCTCAGTGTTTGGTCTGACTTAGCTTTGTTTGGGTCTGTGCCTGTCACAAGGCCACCTCTGACCGCTCTGCCCTGCCACCGCTGACCTCCACAATTAGCCTTCACTTCCAAGCATCCACACCGTGCTGGGCTAGAGGGAAACAACACTGAACAATCTGGGCGGAATCTCGTGTTTAGAAACCTTACAAGCTAATTGTGGCTTAGAGATCTTGAATTATTTAACCTATAGTCTACTTTATCCCTTTTGCTCTCATGATGAGGTGGGAGAACGGAGCATGCTCACACTGCACGTGCAAGCGTCACGTGTCTCAGCCGGGTAAGTTCCCTGAGCACTTTCTGGGGCCTTTCCTGAGACTAGGATATCTTGAACATCTGGTCCTCTCCCATGCTGGACCTACAACAGAGGGTAACACAGGTGAAGAGCTAACACACTTCCAGGTAGACAGTCGTGTCTGGCTCAGTGTGAGAAGAAGGAAGGGGAAGACAGCCTGCACAGGAAAGGTCCAAGCAGAAGGATGAAACAGTACTTTCAAGACTTGATTTGGTTTGATTCTTTTGAAGCAGCGTCTCACTGGGTAGTTGGTCTTGAACTTGTCTGTGACTGTTTTGTGACTGTCACCACACCTGGCTCACCTAAAAAGCCATGTGATGCTGGAGGGTCACACACGCTACCACATCCTCTACCACCAAGTTACATAGCTGCTGCCAAAATTAACTAACTTAAAAATCAACCTCCACACTTACCTATCAGTCAGGCAGTAAAATATTCTCATTTCATATAGGAAAAAACAAAGGGTCAAAGGATTAATTAGTTTTCCCAATGCACAGCAGAGTGAGAAGGCAGAAGACCCAAAGAGGTGGCCTGCAGAACTTCGCCATGGTCCTCCCACTAGGCAGAAGGCCTCCCAGAACCTCCACGGACAAGGAGGTGTTTCCTACTGGGGTCCAGGACTACTAGGAGATAGCTCTGACTCTTTTTCAAGGCCCCAAATGACCCAAGCTGCAGAGAGGGGAGAAACGGATGCCTTCTTGAGGAGGTGAGCTGTGCTAACCCCACACAGCCTCCCAGGGTACAGAAAGTCACAAAGTGACTGCGGCCCAGGGAGACGCTAGACTCTGAATCGCCTTTAGAAAGAAGCTGGCCTCTCAGAGTCATTGCAGGAAGGCCCCAAAGAAAAATAATGGCAGAGGGAGTGGAAGTGGAGGTGGGGGCGGGGCAGCTGCTCTCATAAGAGCCCTTTGTGGTGGCTGCCTCTGAAAGGAGGTTTTGCTAGACAAGGTGGAACTTCTCAAGGTGACAAGCAAATGGCACAGGCTGAGCTGTGACCCTCCACTCACTCCAACCACCCCCTCCCCTTTGGAGGGCCAGAGCCCAAACTGTCCCTGGAGCTCCACCCAGCCCCAGCACAAACCATGGCTTTCTAGTCTGCAGAGCAACTAATGAGTGGCAAAGGGGCTCGAGGGACCACAGTGGTTTCCTGGGGGGATGAGTCCTCTGAGTCTCACAGAAAGGAGAATCGCAACTCCAGCTCCCTTTCCTTTGCTTTGCCCCCGCCCCCTTGCCCAAAACAAGCAGCTCCTGTCCCTCTGGCTCTGGCTGGCCTCACAGGGGGATGGGCAGTCTCAGCCTCAGGTTATCACCTCGTTCACATTCTGCTACCCCAACTATCCCTTCCCAGATGGAAGTGAAACAGTGTGGTGGAACCAGAACAGGAAAAGCGTCAAGTTTACAACAAACTCACAGCTCCAAGTCCCAAAAGGCCCCAGCTCCGCCCTGAGTCCCAGCCCTGTGCAGATTTCTCTGCTTCCCTGGCTTTGTGAGGGGACGCTCAGCTGGGCCTGCAGGTGCAAAGGTGAAGTGGAGGGCCAGCGGTGTTCTCTGCAAGACCTCTGCCGCCAGGGAGATTCTCTTTCACCAGATTACATGCCTGACAGCTGGGAACACAGCCTGTGGCAGGGCTTAAGGGCTTCCTGCCTTCACCTGCCTGCTGCCTGCTCGCTGTAGGGTGCCAGCGTCTTCTGGGGAAATCCTATTCCACTGGAAGACGTACCACTTTCCCAAACATGCACACGAGCACGTGTGCACACACACGTGTTCATCAGGCACTGAAAAATATGTGATATAATACCTCACAATATTAGGGCCAGCAAGATGGCTCAGCTGGTAAAAGTACCTTCACTTGCAAGCCTGACAACCCAAGTTCAATCCCTGGAGTCCACAGTGGACAGAGAAAACTGACTCCTGAAAGATGTCCTCTGATTTCCACATACACACACACATGCACGCACACACATACACATGTACACACACCAATAGTAAAAATTAAAAAAAAGTTAAAATCTCAAATACTGCTTTATGGGAATAAACTGATGTGATCACTTTGAAAATTGATTGGCAGTATCTACTAATTTTAAATATTCATATATAACCCATGAGTCAACCATTCCAATTCATTGTGCTTATTCAAATACAAAGGAACAAATCATGGCACAGTCTCACAGTGAAACAGTACACAGAAATGAAAAACATGCCATATGCATACAATGGATAAATTTTATAAACAGAGTGAAAGAAGTCAGACAAAAATGAATGTATGTGAGATGACTGCATCTACATAAAAGTTAAAACAGGCAAAAGTAATGATTATATGAGAAGCCAGAACATACCCTTCTGAAGCAGAAGAGGAGCACTTCTGAGGACTGAAATTTTCTAATTCTTTTTAAGATTTTTGAGACTATGTATTTTTATTTTGTACATATGAATGTTTTCTCTGCATATATGTCTATGCACCACAGTCTGCACAGTCTGCATATAGACCAGAAGAGGGCATCAGACGCCCTGGGACTGGAGCCACGGTTGTGAGCCACTACGTGGGTGCTGGGGATTGAACCTGGGTCCTCTGGAAGAGAAGCAGTGCTCTTAAACTGCTGAGCCATATCTCCAGCCTCCAAATTTCTAATTTTTCATTTGGGTGCTGGTTACACTGCTGTTCATTTTGCAACAATTCTCCAAGTTAGTTGCTTATTGACATTTTAAAAATATGCATCCTACATTTTAAGTGGTTTTCTTGTTTTGAGACAGTGTCCTACTATGTAGACCTGACTGGCCTGGAGCTTTTACACAGACCAGCCTAGCTTCGAGCTCATAGAGCAACATCTGCATCTGCCTCATGAGTGTTGGAATTAAAGGATGCACTACCATGTCCAGCCACATCTTATATTTTGATTCAAAATATTTATTAATAAAAGGGAAAAAGGGAAAAACACTCCTGAAAGCAAGCAATTCCTCAAAGGAACAACAATAGATTACTCTATGACTCATTTGCTCAAAGTTGAACAGACATGGTCACACAATAATGTGTACATTTTGGGGGATGTGGCTGAGGATGTGGGTTTGTGGTAGAGTGTAACCCTGGGTTCAAACCTCAGCACCACAAAACTGTACACAAACACTCACAGTGGCATTGTTCGTGATGGTCAAAAAGGTGGAGGGAACGGAAATGCCCATCAACAGACAGAGAATAAACAAGAAATATGGCAGATCTGGGCTGGGGAGACGGCTCAGTGGGTAAAGGCGCTTACCACATGCGAGCTTGGTGACCTGAGTTCAGCTGTCAGAACCCACAGTGGGAAAGAACCGACTCAACAAAGTTGTCCTCTGACCCCCACATGTACACCATGAAATCCATGCCCATACACAGTGTTACAGCATATTTACATATATGCAATAATAATTAAAAATATAAAAATTTTAAAGTTTTTTTAAAGGGGCCACTAAGCTAGGCAACATAGTCTGAATTTTGAGACCCACATGATGGAAAGAGCCAACTGACTCCTGCGTGTTGTCCTTGGGCTTCCATACGCTTGTTATAGCACCCTTTACACACACGCAAATAAATAAACAGAATTAATTAAAAATACCCCTCTGCTGAGTGTGTTGGCACGTACACTTAGCCCCAACACTCAGAAGGCAGAGGCAGGCAGGTCTGTGATTTACAGGCTAACCTGGCCTATACATCGAGTTCCAGGGCATCCAGGCTACATAGTGAGACCTTGTCTCAAATAAACAAACAAAATAACCCCCAAATATGCCAAAAATCCACATACTGGAGTTTTGTTTTTCCATAAACAGGCATGGGATACTGATACTTGCTTCAATACATGGACCTTGAAAGCAAAAGCTAAGTGAAAGAAGAGACACACAAGGTAGCGGAACGGGCAGATTCCCAGAAACCCAGTAGGGCGGGGGTTCCAGGGATGGGGTGGGTGGCAGGATAACTGCAGATGCACACGGGGTTCTCTGGGGAAGATAAAAATACAACCACACGGTCATGCGACTGTTTAAATCACTGAATGGTGTACACTTATTTTTTAAAAAGTATTTTATGCATATGAATGTTTTGCCTGAATATATGTCTGTGTATTTCATATGCACAGTGCCCACAGAGGCCAGAAGAAGGCCTTGGATTCCTTTGGTGCTGGAGTTACATACAGTTGTGAGCCACCATGTAGATACTGAGAACCAAACCTGGGTCCTCGGCAAGAACAAGCGCTCCTAACTTCTGAGCACTCTCTTATTTTACCGCATTCTCATTATAGCTCAATTTTAAAAAAATTATACGTATGGATGTTTTGTTTGCCCACACGTCTGAACACTACATGCTTGCCTGGTGCTTTAAGGCCGAAAGAGTTCGACCCCCTGGGACTGGAGTTACAGATGGCTGTAAACCACCAGGTGGACACTGGGAATTGATACCAGGTCCTCTGAAAGAGCAAAAAGTGTTCTTAACTGATGAGCAATCTCTCCAGCTCCAGCTCATTTTCTTAAAGGATTATAAAAGTTTCCACTATCCCATCCTTCCTTCGCTTATTTTCCATTCTGGTACCTCTCTTAGGAATAACCTGTCAGGCCCCCAACAGGCCTGGATAACTTGTTTGTTTTGAGACACGGTCTCACTATGTATCCCTGGGAAGCCTGGGAATTCAGAAATCCACCTGCTTCTGGGCCATTTTACGCCCAGCCCCTGAACAACTTCTAAGTAGTTCAGACCTGAGCAACTTTTTTTGTTGCTGTCTTGTTTTGTTTTGTTTTTCAACACAGGTTTTCTCAGTAGCTATGGAGCCTGTCCTGGAACTCATTCTGCTATGGAGTTGGTCTTGAACTCACAGAGATCCTCCTGCCTCTGCCTCTTGAGTGCTGGGATTAAGATGTGTGCCACTACCACCTGGCTTTTTAAAAAAATTATTTATTTATTCTTATTTAATGTATATTGGTATTTTGTTTTGCCTGTGGAAGGGTGTTGGGTCTCCTGGAACTGTAGACAGTTGTGAGCTGCCAAGTGAGTGCTGGGAATGGAAGAGTAGCCAGTCCTCTTAATCAGTCAGCCATCTCTCCAGCTCCGCCCCCATCCCGCCCCCCCATTTTTGAGACAGAGTCTCATTAATTACATAGCTGTGGCTAGCCTGGAATCATTAGATAGATCAGGTTGGCTTGGAACTAGTACAAGTCTCCTCCTGCCTCAGCTGTCCCAGTGTTCTGGGGTCCAGACACGTGTGCACGTGTGTGTGTGTGCGTGTGTGTGCGCGTGTGTGTGTGTGTGTGCGCGCGCATATATTCATATATATGTATACAGAGACTAGAAACTAATGTTGGGTGTCTTCCTCAATTGCTCTTCACCTTGTTTTTTGGGAAGGGTCTCTCACTGAACCTGAAGCCCGCCAGTTCAGCAAGACTGCCCAGCTGGCCAGCAAGCCCAAGGATCTCCCTGTCTCTGACTCCTAACACTGGGATTACAGCACTGCCACACTTGGCTTTTTATGTGGGTACTGGAGACAGAATTGAGGCTCTCGTATTTCGTGTGGCGAATACGTTACAAGCTGAGCCGTTCTTCCTAGCCCAGAGGTCGAGACAGCCTTTTCAGGACTCCAACACAGTCAATGGCATAGCTATCCAGTGCCTGGGTATTGCAACAATTGCAACTGGAGTTGAATGTGGAAGACCTCAGAATCTAGAATCAAACAGACATCATTTTAAAGCAACCCATCACCTAGATACTTACTATATTATCTTGGCCAAGCAACCTAATTTTTTCATGCTTCAACTTTCTCCCAATGAAATTAGTAAAATAAAAGCTGGGGGTGCTGCTCAAAGATAAAGTAGTTGACTAGCCTGTGTCATTTAATCATTTAATCTCCAATCTCTCTCTCTCTCTCTCTCTCTCTCTCTCTCTCTCTCTCTCTCTCTCTCTCTCTCACACACACACACACACACACACACACACTTATCCATGAGGGCCATCACAATGATTGTCAAAAAAGATAATATGAGTGATGTATTTATTCTGCTCCCTTTTGAGTCCCAAACACTTGAAGGCAACCAAGAAGGATACTTAATTTCAGGAAAATGGTGGGGTTCTGTAGTCTAATGGCTAACACTTAAATCTCTAGGTCCATAACTTCATCTTTCTAAAACCTTTGTTTCTCCAACCGTGTAAAGGGAATGATAATTCTATTCTCATTATAGAGTGGTTACTAGGATTAAGTGAGATAATAAAGTGCCTGGTACCTAAAAGTACACAATAAATATCAACTCTTATTTACTCAGTCACTAAACAAAATTATTGAGTATGGCAGTCCCAAGCTGTGTCCTGGGATGCAACAAACTTCACTGCCCTCAAGAAGCTCATAGTCTGGTTAGGAAGTCAGACACATAAACAACCCATTGTTCTTCATGGTCAGCTACACACTGCAGCCTTTGATCCAGTCAACAGCAGCAGATCTGGGCATTGTGGAACAAAGCTGGATATGTAAGGAACACTATGGGGAGGGGCAGCAGTGAATGGACCCTTCTTTTCCCACAAAGTGCCTATGAAAGTCTAGATAAACAGCCATGCAGACTTTCTCCTTGGCATTGCTACTAGCTGGCCAGGGTCTGAAGGACACCTCTTTCCTGTCTCCCTGCTCCTCCAGCAGCTGGGACCTTCTTACCGCTCAGGTCACCGGCCATCACAGCATCTGTCATACCTGCTTTTGGAGCATTCCGCTCTTTTCCTCAAAACACCTATAACATTTTTAGTTACTCGAGTTCTTTTGTTTTTGTTTTGAGACAAGGTCACACATTCAGACTGGCCTCAAACTCTCAATTCTCCTTCCTCAGGCCCCCCTGAGATTACAGGAGTATATACCACCATGCCAAGCCTCAATTACCAAGAGTTCACAGGTTTCTGATTTCTCCCCCATGCTGCGAGGCTCTAGTATCCAGGAAGTATTCACTCAGATAATATGTGCTGAGCACTTACAATGTGCCAGGCCCTGAAGTAGGTGTTTGAAGTCCAGATGGAAGCAGAGAGATGGCTGCTCTGCTCATGGAACTTAAAGTCTATATTCATAAAAAGTTTTGAGATAGATGTTTACCCAGTTCTGGTTGAGAACCCTATTCTGACTGCCCTGGTTAGATACGGGTTTTTTACTATTCATCTGAATTTTTTAAAAAGCAAGAAGCTAGAACACAGTGTGGGGGGCACAGTACTTCCTGTGGCCCTGGATACCTGTGACCATTGCCCAAAAGTTTATCTTAGGGCATACAGTACCACCACAGAGTCGTTTCTGCAAGATCTTTCCTTACAAAGCTGTGTATTGGGCATTATAGGTGTAAGCAAGGTAGATATCAAGCCAGAGACATATTTGTTGGGTAAGCGTGGGGCAGAAAGTATGGAACAAGATTTCCTTAGGTCCTGTAGAGATATAATAAGTGAGCCTCAAAACGCACAGCCATTCACACCCTTCAAATGCAATGTCCTGAGACTCCAGGTGGTGGCTACTCACAATCCAAGTTCCTCTATCATTGAATCTGACTTCATCTGAAAGGTCGCTTCCTGCTACACCAGCCTAGGTTGAGAGATGCTGAATTCAACTCTAATAAAAATATGCAGTGTCAACTCCCTGGAGAGTGGACAAGAGAACACTTTCCAGGCTGGAGGACAACAGCATTCCAAGGCTCAATGAGAAGGCTGCTTCCAATTCTTTATTAAATGAAGGCGGGTGTGTGCATATAAAATTAATGAAGCCTGGCATTGTGGTGATATTTTGTTCGTGATCTAATAAATAAAGCCTGAAGATCAGAGTGCAGAACTAGCCTCTAGTTAGTCATAGAGGCCAGGCAATGGTAGAACACACCTTTAATTCAGCACTTGGGAGGAAGAGGCAGTTGGGTCTCTGTGAGTTCAAGGTCACCCTGGGCTGTGTGAGATTAATCCAATCTAAAAGAGAAACGAGGCCAGGCAGTGGTGGCTCACACCTTTAATCCCAGTACTTGGGAGTCACACACCTTCAATCCCAGCACTAGGAAGGTGGAGACAGAAGGGATATGGGTGGATGGAGAGAGGACTGTAAGACGGGAGGAGACAGAAGCTCGAGGCATTCAGTCTGAGAACTTGCAGAGACGGGATACCCATTCCGTCAGAGGATTTTGCAGAGGTCAGAACTCGTGGCTGCTGCTCTGCTTCTCTGTTCTTTCGGCTTTCTTGCCCTAATATCTAACTCTGTGTTTTAATTATTAAGATCAATTAGAAATCACGCTACACAACACGGTGATACACTCCTTTATTCCCAGCACTTGGGAAGTAGAGGCAGGTGGATCTTTGAGTTTGAGGCTAGCCTGATCTGCAGATCAAGTTCCAGAATAGCCAGGGCTACATGGAGAAACCTGTCTCAACCCCTATACTCCCAAACAAATAAAATTAATGAATAAATCCTTGCTTAACAGCAGGGAATAATGTCCTGAAAGCAGAATCAGAGACAAAGCCTCAAACAATAGAATAAATATTCAAGAACCACTGGCCAGGCTCCTTTACTGACCAGGCTATTCCGGTACAAAGAATAAATGAATCCATGTGTTTAGTAAAATCTGTTGAGTTCTATGATACAGGTCCTCACATAGTCTGCTTTAAGAGAAAGCAGGAAGCCCATAGGATTATCCAACTCTGTCAGGGGTTTTTCTTGTCCCACCCCAGCTCCCTACCTTAACCTGAATCAGAAGAGATCAGAAAAAACGGTGTGGCATCAGGTGGCTCTGGAGGAGGTAGAGTGGGATAAAGGCATGCCCATGAACTCTGAACAGCATGCTACGTTGAACAGAGGAAGGAAATCCACAGGAACCAGCCAGCTAATAGTTGTGGTCCAAATAACTGCTGCCAATGACCTGACAGAATTCATGGTGCAACTGCAGGCAAGCTGACAAGGAGAGACAGTCTCATATGGGGAACAGTGTCTGCGAGTAATCTATATTAGCCAGTCCTGTGGCGATAAAATGGTTTTTTTTTCCACGCTAGGAATCGAACCCAGGATGTCATACATTCAAGGCAAGCCCTCCACCTAGTTGGAAAAATGAAATTCTCTGAAAAATCTCTGCATTCCAGTTCCAAATTGAGCCCTAGGTTAGGAAAATTTTTGTCCTTGGCATTAATCTCTGCTTATCCTCTTTGGGAAGATAGTAGGCATTATGTTGTTCTGGTATAAGAACTTTGCATATTTTAGACCAACATTCTAAGTACATCTATTACAGGTATATCTTGGAATAACCTCTGATTTGGAGAAAAATAGATATGGAATAATAGTAGCTCTCCCAGCATCTAGTGATACACACACACACACACACACACACTCCATTCAGCATCAAACTTTGCTATTCCAATCCCTGTGTTTTCTTACCATACATATAATTTTTACTACTGTGTGTGTGAATGATGTATGTGGATACATGCATGCTACAGCACACATGTGGAGTGCAGAAGACAATTTTGGGGGAGTCAGTTATCTCCATCTGTCTTTATGTGGGTTCCAGAGACTGGACTCAGGTGTCAGGCTTGTATAGTAAGCACCTTTGCCTGCTGAGCCGTCTTGCCCTTCCATGTCCTATTAATATGCTACTTAGTAGCACCAAGTAGTACTACTCATTTGGGATGCATGTTGATTTATATGCACTTCATTACCTGGTTCCTTCAATGACTATAGCACACATTTCTTTGATGGATGATACAATATGACCAAGAAAGGAAGTTTTTTACATCAAAGATAATGAGAATAAAATTAACTAGGGTGACCAGCTCAGGCATGCTCCCTGAAAGCCTCCCTTGAAGTCAGGCATGATATAGTACATGCCTGTGATCCCAACACTCACAACAGTGAGGCAGGAAGACTGCAAATTCAGTGTCATCCAGGGCTACACATAGTGAGATGCCCTCCACCAAAAGAGAAAGGGCAGGCGGCTGGAGAGATGATTCAGCAGTTAAGACTCAGAACATCAGGTTGGTTCTCAGCACACACATCAGAAGGCTCACAAATGCCTGCAACTCCAGTTTCAGGAAATCCAACCTCTTCTTCTGTCTCCTCAGGTATCTGCATGCATATGGTACACACACATACACTCACACTCACACACATGAAATAAGTGTATCATTGATCTCCATTATTAAGTCAGAATATTAAGTTGATTAATTGAAATTAATTGTGGATAGACTATTATAGATAAATACTTTATTCATACATGTTTATATTACGTATATTTTGTTATATAGAGTACCTCTTATCCAAAGTGCTTGAGACCAAATGTTGTTTTGACTTCACATTTTAGAATATTTGTATATGCATAGTAAGATATTTTGAGGATGGAGTAAACATGAATTTTTTTGTTTTACATATACCTTATATACACTTACTGAAAGCAATTTTATATATTTTTAGTACCCATACATTCTGTGACCTATCACATGAGGTCAGTGTAGAATTTTCCAAGTCAGTATTCAGATCAGATAGGAAATCATACACTTTTCTCATAAGATGCATAGAAATCACATTGGTACTGACCAGGAGCTTCCACTCCACTAGCTTAACTTTCATAGTACCGGAGAGTGCTATGCAGGCTGCTGGGGGAAAAACTCATCAACGGTCTTACCCAGCTGTGAACTCTGAGCTACAAGAATAGCTGGTGTGGCAGATATGCCTGAGGGTGTAATAATGGTATGATGTTATAGAGGTAACCAGTCACTTTCTGGTTGGCTTTAAGACCCTCTCCACAGAGGGAAACATATGCCTGGTACTATAGATAGGGCCAGGAACCCACAGTTGGGAAAGTCACAGGCTCCAAGGGTGAACCTACTACGACTATTCTGCTAAATGGAGATAGCATTAAACTGCCCTCTAACTCATATCTCTGTGCCATAGATTCGTGACTCTCTGACTTCATTACAAACGCTTCTTTGTGTGGTGGATAGTGGCTAACTCAGAAAGCTACAACTGGTCAAAGTGCAGAGATCAAGTCTCTGTGGAGTGTTCTCAGCCCTCTCTAAGGCACAGGGACATTGTGGAAGAGGGAGTAAAAACTGTAAGACTCAAAAGTCAGAAAGCATCGGGGTGAGCAGTGTCTTCTGGACATGACAGAACCGAGGCACTCACTGGCTCACAGAGGCTATGGGAGGTCGCACAAGATCACACAAGATCAAACCAATCAACATTCCAGTGCAGAGTGGGGGCTCGTGAGCCCCTACTCCTAGCTGAAGAACTATTGTTAATTGATGACTTTTAGGGGAAGGAGAGCCAATTTTTCTTCAGAAGTATTGTCTCTGTTAGGTCAACTGTGGCTCCATACCCAGGACTAAATGGGCATCACAAACTGGACTTGGTGGACCACTGCAGGGGGTAAGGAGATGAGGGGCATATTCAGGGGAGTGAATATAATCAAAATACACTGCATGCATACAAGAAGTTCTCAAGTAAAAATATTAAATATAGCATATAGTTAAGTTTCTGATATAGACTGCCAAGCCTGGTAGTGCATGTTTTGCAATTCCAACACTTGAGAGATGAGAACAGGGGATCAGACGTTTAATGAGCTCAAAGTCATTCTTGGCTACTCGAGACTGTCTTAAAGCAAACAAGCTTTAGTATTGGAACAGTTTGTGTTTTGGGTACTAGATTAGGGAAGTTTGGCCTGTATCAATACCTGATTGCGTTATTATTATTATTTCAGAGTGTAACTCTGTTACATAGAATCCTGTAGAAGACACTAATGGCAGCAAGTGCTTCTGGGGTGGAGGGAAATCTGTCTTCCGTCTGTCTACATGGAGTTCACGGGCGCCAGACAAATGGAGCAGGATGAATAATCATCCATGAAGTCACAGAACTATCTGAATCATGTATCTTCATGTAGGCTTCAGAAGGCAAGGGCAAGGGGGAGACAGTATTACTGAAGAAGGAAAAACTGAGAAAGAGAAACCGTGCCCTGAACATGTTCTTGTTATAAGAGTAGCACAGGATGGCCAATGCCTAAGCCATCACCAGACTATGAGGCCGCAGTCACTTCTGGTTTCTCAAGGTTTCTCTAGTTAGAATCCTGTAGTTCTTAATGCCTAAACTCAGCACCTAGGGGAACATACAGATATTTATAGAGCTCCCAGGAGAAAAACTGTTATAGAAAGGAAAACAAAGTAAAGAGTAAATGATACTCAGGCGTGTGTTATTTAATATGGGGACACATTCTGAGAAATGTTGTTAGGTGTTCCACCGTTGTGTGAATACCACAGTGTACGCACACAAACAGACAGCTACAATGATATCAGACAGTATAATCTTAGGGACCATCATTATAAATGCGGCCCATTGTTGACTTTTAGTCATGCAGAGCATAACTGTTCTTCAGAACAGGAGGCTGTAGTACTGTGGGGGAGCAGTGGCTCGGTTCTGGGAGGAAGGCTGGGAAAAGAAAGATGCAGGAATCAGCAGAGTGGTCAAGATGGACCAGACTGTGGTCAGTCTAGGAGCCGGGTGACTTTACAAGACTTCTGGCCTCTAGTGCAGACTTTCTGCATCCCTGCCCTTATTCCTGGGAACATTCAGGTATCCTAAAGGCCCAAATCAGTTCTGATTTTGTATAGTGCATCTCACATTTTTTTTGGACATAGCATTTCCTAAAAGTTAAACATCTCACTTTCTCATAGTGAACTATAGCTTGTGTGTGTACAATTCTCAGTGATTTGTTAATACCCCATCCTCAAGCTTGAAGGCAAAACCAGGCAGTATGACACCAGGCTGACCCTAAGCAACATAGCTGCTCTGCTCCCTCAGAGTTCATCTTCAGGTGAGGGATGAAGGGAGAACAAGATCTAGGCTCTGGTTTCAGGGCATCTAGAACACCTGCTGTTATAAAACACCGTCTGTCAAGGTCTCAGCCCTCTAACCCACTGAAGCAGAGGCAAGGGATGAGAGAGGAATTTTATGTCCTCTGATTTTCACCCCAGGGAATAATCACCCCCACAGTCTACCCCAAAAGCTACTAACTAGTAGAGAAGAGTACCAAATGACTCCAAAAATGCTGCTACCATGGTGAGAGTAGTTGTATCGATCTCTCCCAGCAAGGGATGTTAGTCAGTGGATAAGGGGGAAGGGCGAGAGGAAACTTGGTCAAATGAGCTTTCTTCCCACCTCCAGAAGCCCTAACTGCCAAGACAGCTTCTGAAAGATGTAAAGAAGGACACGGCAGGGAAAAGACCACCATAATAAAATAGAGACTTTGGCAAAGGGCCAAGGTTGTAGCATAATGGTGAAGTGCTTGCCCAGCATTTGTGAGGCCTTGGGCTCACCCACAGCTGAAAAATAAATTAAATAGGGGGGATTTTTTTACTTTGCACTGGGGATGTAGCTCAGTGGTAGAGCTACAAGGGACATGAGAGTGGGGAGAGATATAGCCCAAGATGCCAGGCTTCATTTGGCAGGGAGCATGGTTGTGAGAGGTAACTGCTTATTTGTTTCCCGGTGCTTCTCACTACTGAGATCTCACCTCCTGTTCCCTCTCAATTGTTCCCTTCCTTCCTTCCCTCCCTCCCTCCCTCCCTCCCTCCCTTCCTTCCTCTCCTCACTTACTCTTCTTGATGAGTTCTTCTATATGGCATAGCACAATGCTTTGCTAGTGCTCACCTAGTAGCTGCCTCACCCCTGCAATCAAAACTGTAGACAGTTAATAGTCTTCATCTCTGCCAGCTCCTTGTGCCAGGCCTGATCTGGCTCAAAACAGTCCTTACCATAGAAATGAGAGCTACCAAATTCCCAAATTAGACAGCAACAGCTAGAGCAAGGATTTCTTTCTCTATCAAAGTGGGCAGCATGATAAATGCAATTAGAGAGCTAAGGGCAGACTTCACAGTAAACACTGAAAAATATTTTCAGTGAGGTAGTAAGGAGATCTAAAGGCTAGATACAGAGCTATGAGAAGCAGTACACGTAACCCTGATTGACATCAGAACTGGGACTGGGCAGAGAGGCTTTCAAGAACTGGTGAAGTGGGCCAGTGAGATGCTCAGCACCTGCCCACAAGCCGGATGGCCTGTTTGATCTCTGGAATCCACATGGTGGAGGGAGAGAACTGACAGGACACACGCATGCATGCACAAACAAATCAACAGAACAGCAGGAGAGGTTCAATCAACTAAAATGTAGACTGAGGAGGAGACAGCCTTGCTTATTAAGGGACTACTGGGTAAACAGCATTATACTTCACCTGGAAGTACTTTCTAAATTGGAATCCAGAGCCTGGGGATCAAGGAGTCAAACTTAAATATGTGCAAGCATGAGGACCTCATTTCAAATCCTCAGAACCCACATTAAAAACCAGGAGTCGTCTCATGACTGTATTGAAGTAAAGATGGGGAGACAGAGAGATCCCTAGGGATTGCTAGTCAGTCATACACATGCACACACACATGTACACGCATGCACAAACATATACACATGAAGTGGCATGAAGTGTTATAGAACTTTAAAGGATCATTTTAGGTCCCATTTAGGAGCAGGGGTGAAAGTCCAGAGACCAGCAAGGAGGCCACTGTGGAGTGAAATTCATCCAGGGAGGAAGCCAGCCTAAGGGAAGAGAAAGTGTATCTCATATCAAGGTGGTAGACTTAGAGGCAGATTCTGAATTTAATTTTGGAAGATGAGCTATCAGAATCTCCTCAGGGACCAGATGTGGGACATCAGAGAAAGACAAGTCCAACACATCTCTAAGGCTTTCAACCTGAGCAACTGGAAGGATGAAGTTGTCATCAACTGAGGTTTTGGTTGGGGTAGCTTGAGATGTCAAGGGGAGGTATCAAGAGTTCAATTTAAACAGTAAACTTGACATCAGTCAGACTTCCAAGTGGAAATGCTTAAGCATTCATCCACCCAGGTGTGGAAATAAAAGCATCAAGATGGTGTCTGAAGCCATGACACCAGCAGAGAGTGGAAAGGTCAAGGAGAGGGTGGGCCCTGAAGTGGTGTAGAAGGGGCAGGACCGGCAAAGAGGGCTGGTGAGAAGGCTCCATGGGTAAAGGCACTTGGCACTGAACTTGATGAGCTGAGTTCAGTCCCACAGAAAATCAAGTCAGAAAGGTGTATACCTCTGGCATCAACTGAAGAAATGGGCCAAGAGAGACTGGATAACCAACCGCATTGAGTGCTATTTGTACACTGAAGCGGATGAGAAACTTTTACTGGATTTGCAATATGAAAATCAGTGTGACATTTCAGGAGACGAGAAAGAGCCAAAAACCCACAGAAATAATCTTCACTAAGAACAGGAGAGAACACAGTGAAAATGGGTGGTTCTATCAGGACTTTACAGCACAGGGGAGCAGAGAACAAGAGTGCTGATAGGTGGGCAACGTGGGCCAGCATGATTTTCCTGTGTGTGTTGGGGGCAGGTCTTATATAGACAGCCTGGTCTCAAATTCTCTGTGTAGCCACGTATGATCTTAAACTTCTGATGCTCCTGCCTCAACTACTAGGACAGGTGTGCGTCACCATGCCTAGCACATAAGAATATTTTAAGGATGGAAAAATAATAGCACACCTGTATGCTAGCACGATAAATGGAAAACAAAACATTTGGGAAAAGAGAATTATTGAGGCTTTTTTCCTTGGTAGAAGTAGTCGGGGATCTAGTACACAAACATGGGGATGACTTTTTGTCTCAGAGTGGCCAACTTACCCAGGCAAGGGAGTCCGAGGACAGTGTCTGCCTGTACAGGGACTCAAGAGAAGTAAAGTGGAGTTTTATTTCTGCAAAAGTTAATTTCTGGGTGATTCTCTCCACCACCCCCACCCCCACACAACACCTCCTGCAAAGTAGACAGCAACGCCAAGGTGATGAGAACTAGAGGGGAGAGAAGCAGTCACCTAGGACGACGGCAGAATGAACGACTTAGGGCAATATATTTACCAGGCAGTATTAAGAACATATTAGGCACAGTCAAGAATTTGAATTAAAAAATGAGTCAGCATGTTTTGTTTGTTTTGTTCTGATTATATCTTGCTATATATGCAGTATAAAGGAAGTAGAAACATTTTAATCATATACCAGAGATGAACAATAGAACCAAGAGTGTATGCAAGAGGTTATAATGATTGACTGTGGAGTTAGGTAAGGAAGCAAGGAAGGAAGGCCTTCAAAGGAGTCAGGACAATAGAAGGAAGGGAACACCCACAGACTACAGCACTCCACAAGACTGAAGGAAAGCTGGGTCAAGGCAGAGGAGTGGAAAAGCAGAAGGTGAAAGTGGGCAAAGGTACGATGTGCAGAGCTGATGTCTCAGGTATGGAGGAGTTGCCATCACTGGGATGAGAAGACTCACAGCAGACTCCAGAGCAGGGCTGCTCAATAGTGGGCTGATGACACTTCAGGCTGTCTTACGGATCTTAGGATGCCTAGTTGTGTCCCTGGAGTCTAACCACTACACCAGCGTCAGGAGCACCTCCTAAGCAAAGACAACTAAAAATGCCTCCATGTGTTGCTAAATCGTCTCTTAAGTCAAAACATGCCACCATGGAGACCCACTGCTCTAGAGAACGTAAGTCAGTGACGGAAGCAGCAAGAGCCAGGATGACTGGGTAAGTTCTGGAGAGAGCAGAAGAGTCAGGAGCTAGCTAGGCTGCAGGGTGCGACTCAGTCAGTGCCTGATGGATGAGACAATCCAATGACATGATTCAAAGTTGAGGCTTCTTAGGAAGAGGACAGGATAGTGGCCAGAGGCAATAATTAGAATCCAGGAGATCATTATCCATAATCAGGGGGAAGAGGGCTAGAGAGAAAGAGCAGCGTGTGAGAGGACAGCAGAGAAGGGAGCATTCCCAGAACAAAGCCCAGGTGTCTGATCAGGAAGGAGAAAGTGGTATTCTGAGAGGACGATGACTGGGCTAAATGAACTGTTAGCTCCA